>NC_134182.1:15256995-15532473 GCF_964188355.1 Buteo buteo
TAAAATAATGTTGGCTTTTACTAGGTCCCTTTGCCATTTGGATTCAATAGAATATTTATGTAAGTGAGAGAGGGTGATGGGGGACTAACAGGACTTGTGTGGGATGATGTTCCATTTTATGCCTTTGTAATGGAATTCTTTTAAACATTTGCTTCTCGGAAAGATCCTCTCTCACTTTTCTTTTAATCTCATATTCTCGGTTCATAGTTCTGCTTCATTTAAAGTTAATGCTAAATTAGTGCTATTTTATAGGGTGTTTGCTTTGTAAATGGAGAGCTGGTAAACCAGTGTGCTAATTTCTGTTGTCACCCCAGTGTTTAATTTTGTTTTTGTCAGATAATTATCTGTTATGTACGCAACATAACAGTGTAGTTTCACACTTGTCATTTGTGTCTCTCAGTTACAAGATCCTTGTTGCACTCCTGTCCCAAGGCTTCTTGCTTACAGACATCTGACTGCAGCAAGCTTACAATTATTATTTTATAAGCCTAAAAGATATGAAGTTGCAAAAGGGAAAGAACATTTTAAATATAACAATGCATTAAGTATGGTTACTGAGTCATTGTTTCGGTTTTATAGAGTACATATTTCTGGCTAGTGTAAAATGCACTAAGAACCAAATTTAAAAACCATCTGCACCTCCTGTTTCCGTCTAAGACGTTATTTATGTTTTGGCTTTGTACCCTGAGCTAAATACAGAATGTGTAAAGACTGTTAATTAACCCTTTGAGACATGAGTTTCCCATCAATGTGTGGAACAGGAACATGTTTTTAATTAGGTAGTAAAACTCCCAG
Organism: Buteo buteo; assembly: GCF_964188355.1. Lineage (NCBI taxonomy): Eukaryota > Metazoa > Chordata > Aves > Accipitriformes > Accipitridae > Buteo > Buteo buteo. The sequence continues at coordinate 15,257,791 of NC_134182.1, forward strand.
GATTTATACTTGCTCAAAATTTGCTCCATAACGAAACCAAAGGGAGTACATGTTAAATGAATTAAGAGAAAAATGAAGGAAAAAAAAAAAAGAAAAAAAAAGACTCTGTATTTAAGTAAAGCTAAATGTGTGTCACACTCTAACCAAAGCCAGGAAACTCAAATTTAAGGCCAGTGGTACATTATTAATCCAAGATATTTTAATGAATATGATCAGGTTTAGATACAGTTTTTTATCACTTGAAGAGGCAGCCTCTTAGTCTTTACCTTATCTCTAACATTTTTTTGGTAAGATCTCTTCATGGCCTTAGGAATTCCCCAGGATGCCCAGTATTCTCCCGATATGGTGGATCAGACAGCAAATTAAAGAAGGAGCTCTGTGTAAAGCTGAGCTCGGCTCAAGTCCAGCAAAATGTTTAAGCAGTTGTCTAACATAAAGCAAGCGAATAGTCCTGTTGAAACCAAAGAATTAGTTGCATAACTGAAGTTAGCCACACACTTAAATACATTAGTGAATTGTGGCCCAAAGACACACTCTGGTTGTGTAATGATAAAATGGGGCATTGGTCTTGTGATGTGCCATAGCCTGCCATAACCCAAAAACAACAGAATACTTCAGTGGGGATGTAATCGTACCTGTAGTATTAATTTAATCCTTAGTTAAACTTTATAGCGAGATTTTAATATTGATACATGTAATAAAACATGCTATAAATAAAAAGTTACCAAAGCACAGGGTTGTGATCTTATTCTGCTGTATTTCAGCCCTATGTTCTTATTCTGCTGTATTTGATACTCAGTCATTTCAATTTTAAATCAGAAATTCCAGAAATGCCTAATTCAAGCAAAGGTCTTAAGGGTGTGGAAAATACCATGTTTTAAATAAAAGCTTGTTTAAGTTACACAAGCACAAGGGAAGGAAAGCAGTTCATACTGGGAAGCCTGTTTGTTTTTCTTTGTGCATGTTTAACATAAAACTAAACACAATATATTTCTCTTTTTTTTTTTTTTAAAGGATTTTGATGAAACCCTTCACACTCCTATACCATATCTTTTAGTGCCAGGTTTCAGTCTAAGTGAATTTTTGTGGACAAGTGATAAAACACTAAAAATAGTAGTTCAAAGTAAATGTCTCCAGACCAGCTGAAAAGAGCTTCAGCTGTGTAACTGTTGGTCCAGAGAAGCTCCATGGACTTTCTGTTTGGTACAGTGCCATGGATAATTTTTACTCTTCCCTGGAGAGAACTTCCTCCCCCCTTCCCATGTCCTTTGTAGTGGTCCTGGTCAGAAGCAGGGCCTGACAAAACAGAGACACTGCTTAGAGAGGGTTTGCAGTTCAGAGCCTGTAAAAATTAAAAGGACAAAACCTGAAGTTCAATGAATGAGCTTGACTGTTATCTTGTTCCTAGTGCAGTTATCTGCACCTATGCTAACTGGGTATAAATTGCTGACATTCATATTTTGTTTAACCTTGTATTTCATCCAGGAGCTGGTATAAATGAGCCCCCAAGTTGAAAAGCAATGGATAACCACGTTCATAGGGTAGGCAAGGAATATCTTTGGAGAATTACCGCCCCATGAGTTTTAAAGTACAGTTTGAAATACATTTATTTAAATGGTGATGAAGTAGCAAGGCTTTCAAAAGTAGCACCCCATCCTCTGCCTTCTGCCACAAAGTTTACCACAAAGCCACCCAAACAGCCACACTGACACAATGCACACCGTGGTGGGGCTCAGGAGCTGGGGACAGGGGCAGGATGGACTCACTGCTCAGCTGGCGTAAACTAACTGTAGGTGAAACGCCAGCTTTAGGGTGTAAAACTGCCGTAGCACTAGTTGACCACAGAGCGCAACTCAGACAGATTAAAGTCTTAAAACTCGACTTGAACAAATTGCAATTTAGACTGTGTGCAGTAAGCACATTTTTAATGCTTTCCTATTAAAATATACTATTGTTTATATTTTTATATTAAATAAGAACACCACACGTTTAGCAGCGAAGTGTGTGTGTAGCTCTGTACATGCCCACTTAAGACCTTCAGATCCCTCAGTATATTGTTTTCCTTTGCATCACCTGAGATATTCAAGTGCACAGAACTGGCACTGCACTGAAAGACTTGCACCTCTGCACTGCGGTTATGAATAAATAAATGAGCATCAGATTGGAAATTGAGATAATACCTCTCTTATATCAGGGTAATTGCCTATTGTGGTAGCTTCATCATCTCAGTGCTTCCTTCTGCGCTGCTTTCTGGCTCCCAACCTTGTACTGTACTTTGAGGTGCTCTGATGAGAGACTAGAACCAGTGACTCATTTCTGTTTTCCCTTTTGGCCACTCTTTGGCCTGATGCTCAGGCTTGCAGTCCCATTAACCTTATCTGGGTTTTCTGTGATCCCTTGACAAACTGATTCAGTTTGCTAACACAGAAGAAAATTGCTTGGTGGTTGTTTTTTTCTGGGTTAGCATTCTGCTAATTTAGTGTCTTGAGTTCTTTCTCAGAAGGACTGGATGAATTATACAGTCATTAGGACTCCTAAGCAATGTGCTAATAGGATTGAGATTTTTAACATGCCTTAATATACTTTTAAATAAGTATTTCTCTGATAGTTAGTACTTCAGTATCTTCTGTGTTGCAGATATTTCTATTCTGGGTTTAAATATCAAAACTTTTTAGCTAATGTGATCCTTTAGGAGGAACACCTGAAGTTTAGTCCTATAGTAATTAAGCATTTGAAACACCTGAGCTGCTGCCTCCTCCTCCAATGTCTTTTACCTTGCATGGTCGTTTACCCTTGCTTGAAGTGAGTGCAAAGTGGGTGCAAAATGCTACCTCATCAACTGGTAATGTTTTACAAATGTATAAATGACTATACAAGCTCCAAAGCTGTGTGAAAATCAGGCTTTTTTCTTGGTTGGTTGGGGTGAAGCTATTACAACTTTTAGAAGAGGTTTTGCAGGTTGCTTCTCTTTCTTTGTGTCCAAGGGGTTCTTTCCTTGCTCCAGTGTTTTTAGTAAGGCAGTAGTGATGCTAAAGGCCAAGGAGGAAAATGGAGAGAAGGTAGGATGTATCCTATAGGCTTGTATGCTGGTTTATATTTACTTAAAGTAAACAGCAATTGCTGAAAAAGCTACAGTGTGGCAAAGGGGATTATAAATCAGGTTCCTTCACATTGTATGTATATGTTACACTTGTTTATTAGTTAAAAGTCTAAAGTCTTTTGCTAGTTATTATGGTATAATGGGAAAAGGAGCACAGTACAATTAATTGCTAAAACATATTGGTTGTTTTCCCGTTTCCTTGTTATCTCTGACACTAGAAAATTGGAGGTGGCTGCACAATTGAAATCTGACTGTGGCTTTCACATCCTGGCAATGAATAAGCAAAGCAAATAAAGTGTGGGGGTTTTTTGTTTGTTTTTTTTTTCTTTTTTTGTCTGTTTATTTGCTTTTCGTTGAGAAAGCTGGTATCTACATACAAGTACATGATCTCATTTTGCTGTGTCTTTTGGGGGCACAGTTGGGCCAAAACATTTTGCTTTGTTTTAGAGTGTAAGTGGACCGTAATGCTATACTGCTATGGTTGGTTGGGGTCTGTGGGCAGTGTAGTGTCCTGACTTTATTCTCTGCTTCTCCTGTCTTATCATATTACCTGTGTTCTTATACACTTCATGTGTATCATGTTCACAGACCTATACTACTAATGTAAACAGTTTTCTGGTGCTAATTATGGCTTGCTTTCAATTTGATAGGATCATTCTAATATAATTCAAATATTATTTGTGGAAATACAAGGAGAGAGTAATTCTATACTTTATCACAGTAAAAAATTGCCTACAGAGGTTACGTAGAAAAACCTTGTGTAAAAGGGTTATCTTTGAACATTGTTGGTTAATCAGAAGTTATGTAGCTTGGTAGAGAACAAGCGTCTTGGATAATTTGGACTTAAGAAGTTGGTTAAACTCTGGAGCATTTTCTCAGAAATGCAGTGAAATCCCTGTCCTTGGAGGCTTGGTTATTAAAACTTACTGGTAGTTACCAGTCTGATGTAACTCTTAAGCTGGCTCTGCTTTGACTGAGGGCTTGAAGCAGATGAACAGAATCTGTCACAACCTCGGTTATTTTGTGTTTCTATGTTTTCTGATAAGTGCTCTACATCTGCAGCCTGTGCTTTTAAGTCACAGGCTAATCTTTTGGCTCAGAGGAGTACAGCTTATAAGCTTTGATACCCAGACAGTGGTGATTTTTCAGCGACATGTTGAATAACCTCAGCAGGTGACTGCGTACTGATGTTTCTGTGCTACAATATGTAGCTGGTATATGTTGGTGGTGCAGTCACACAAGAGGCCAAGAACTAAATGCAACGAGCATGGAGGCCTGTATGTAATTCTGAAGTTAGATTATTTCATGTGAGTGGTTGACAGACTGCTTCCCCAGGCAGCCTAATTCTGTGAAATCCTCATCCCACCTGTCACTTTTGCTGCTTGCTAGGACTGTATCCATCTACAGACAAGATTTCTAGCTCTAACTTTCTTTATCCCAAACCATGTTATTTCGTGAAGCATATGTAATTATATAGTATTTCATTAGCTCCATGAAAGGAAAAAAAATCACTTGTACCAGTTATGTTTCGCCATTTCTTGTGGCGAAAGCGAAGCTGATGTGTTGCATTTCTTGTAGCACCTGAATCAGTAGGCTTTGAAATGTTATTTGCAAAGTAAATGAATTATTATAAAGGTATCTCAGGCAACATGTCATTCGCTGCTGTTTTCATGTATCTTTTCTCTGTGTCTGTATGGCAACAGAAAAATAGCTCAAAATAGGTCACTCATCATGTGAAATTAGAATTCCAGTGCAGCACTCACAGGTGTTTGAGCTACTTGATATGCAGAGGTGTCTCAGAACCAAGTGTGGGCTACACGCCCTATAGATCTCCAAGATAAACTATGTGCTATGTAGAGTTTATGCATTTATTACAGTGGTGCATGGAAAGACCAAGTCTATACCAGGAAACTCAACAGGTCCTTCTCATGGCCTTGAGCACTCATCTGCAGGTGCCCTGTACTGTTTTAATTGTTAGCATGTTTCCTGGCATGGTTTTGACCCATGTGAATTGGCAGTCTCCTAGGAAGTCCTTGGGCAAGCTCCAAGGAACAGCGTAGGCCAGGGGCAACACCCACCAGACAGTAAGACAGGGGCACACACTTAGGGGCAGGGGGAAGGTTGGGCTATATGGAAGGTGAACTGTGTCCTGCTACTTGCCCCAAGGACCTTCAGGGCTCTTGAGGCTCCTTCAGTAGAATAGACAAAACACTTTGGGTTTTGCTCTGTCAAATCACTTTAGTTCATGCTGGACAGTTTTTAAGTATAAACTTTCCTCTCGGTTGTCCTCATCTCCTTTGAAGCCAGCTCTGTGCTAGGGATGTCTGCCAGCATAGCTGTGTCATTCTGCATACAGATAGGTGTGATTCCTGACCAGCACAGCAATCCCAGCTGAACTGTCTGATAGAGACACGACTGCCCTGTCAAATTATTCTTTAACATTATAGCTGGCTTAGTTTTATCAAAACACTGAACATCATTATAAGCTGTGCCCATACTATATTTGAGTCCTGTGTTCCTATACCGACAGAGCGCTGAAGCTCAGGATGCAGCCTTAGGCACAGCATGATCCAAAGATTAAAGTGATACAACTGGCCTACAAGGTAGTTTGCAGGTGAGCTCTGTTACCCGCCATCCACACCCTAGCAGATTCTACAAGCAAACATTCATTACCCCTGCAAGCTCGCTGTGTAGTTTTTTTGCATGCTTATTTCTCCCATACAAGCAGGAGCATGTTGTATATTGAGTCAATTGCTGGAGTGAAACTCTGTTTGAACTCTTTTCCAATCCAAGTGTGAAAAAGTAACTAACTGAAAACATAGTTCTTGGTCTAAAGGAAAAGCAGCTGTAGTTATGCAGTTTTGTTTTTTTTTCATTGCTCTGCCAAAAGGGTCTGCAAAGACCTGTGTGGGAGAGGAACTGTAAAGTTTCCCATTCAATCATTAATAGGAACCATTTTTGTTGGTGGCTGGTACAGTGCTAAAAACTGGCAGAGCAAATTTATTTTTGCACTCTGTGGACCAAACTCAACTCTGGGATAAGGAGACTGAAATTCCACTGAAGATTATAGGAATGGTGCTCACATATAGAAGTATTTTTACTCTAACCATAGAAGAGAGGTAAATACTCGTGTCGCCTAAACGTTAGCATGAAGGCATGGATATTTTAAGTCAGCGTCTATTTTGTTGACATTGATTCATCAAAGCACTCGTCTTTGCCAGAGGCCATAACAAAACTTCCTTTATGCCATAGGTGATTAGGACTTAGCAGGAAGGTGAGAGCTGATCAGGTTATTGCACCATCTGATTCTGTGCACCTAGTCCATGGTGCCAGCCCCTAGCTTTTTGATTTTTGCTCATAAAGGTGGGTGCTCAAAGTGGGGTTTAAAGCTGAAAGATTAGTGACCCTACTGTAGTAATGCCAAGGGGGTAGAAAGCATGGAAATGTGTATGTGATTTGACACTAAAGTATGTCAAAGGTGTATTGTTTGTAGAGGTCTGTGGGTATGGGAGGAGGTGCTAGCTGTGATTCATAGTTTATTTATTGTTCTCTCCTCCTGAAGTCTCATAATCACTGATTATTAATTATTATAGTCTCATACAGGACTTTTTTTCCTGAAACAGCCTTCCTAGACCAAACAGATGTCTGAAACTTTGAGGAAGTTCTGCATCCTTACATGAACTGCTTAGCTGCATCATACCTTACAGTAGAAGTATTGCATTGGTAGTTCATCAGTGTTCTAAAGGTGGTTAGGGAAGAAACTGGGTCTTAGAGAAAAGAAGCTTCTATTGGACAGTCTTGAGCTGACAGCAGGACTAAAAATGCTTTGTTGTGAGTTAGTGCATGCTCCGTTTCAAGCAGCAACCTTTTAGAAAGAAACTATTTCTTAGCTCCCATGCAATTCCACCCTTGAGTAATGCCCTCTGTTCCCCTAATCCTTATAGAAAGAGGCTCTGTGAAGTGACGCCAGAGTAGCCTTTCACAACTGGAATGTTTTCTATACTAGCAAAATGTTTTGCTGTCCCTTTGGATAGTTCTTAGACACCATAATGCATCTAGAGCTCTGTCTGTCGTAACCATAAGGCAGTGTCAATCGCAACAAGGGTAACAGGCTTTGCTTTCCTCGTGGGTGCCTCTCCTCGGATATATGTGCCCTGTCTTTCTGCATGAGGCTGGATCTAAGGAGATATGTTCAGGAACCTCAGGAGGCACTTCAGAAAGGGATCCACCTGGTCTCAGTCTGCATTGTCACCCCTCCCAGGTGCTCAAAGGATGACTGGATCCATTGTAAACATTAGTAGTCTTTTCTTGGAAGGATGGGAGCAGGGGAAGTAATACGACCTGGGGTGGGATGGAGTACGCGTAGTTTGGAGGTCCAGGGCTGGGGCAGGATGTACAACAGCTGAGACTTAAGTCAGTCATTTCACTGCTAGCAATTAATAGCAAAAAAAAAAAAAAAGCTAGCATAACTGCAAGTGCTTTTCTTGGGATTTTTTGGCAGGAATAGGAGGAAGCCCATTTATGAAAGCAAGGTATTCTGAAACAAGCAAGAAGAGTACATTAGACCATGTCATGAACTACACATGTCATATTTTATTTCCCCAGATTCTGGAGTATTTGGATGTAATTCTTCTGTCTTGCCAAGCTTTTGTCTTTTAGTATTTTGGATTTGTGAAATGATGGCAGGGAGAGCCAGTTCTGAATGTGCAGTCTGGCTAGGCTGCTGGATGAAGGAGTGGCATATAATTCAGTAACAAAAACATTGTGCTAGAGTTTCTTTTTAGTTTGTTTCAGAGGAAGCATCATTGTAGACAAAGATCTTGTGCGCGAGACTTCTCATTTTGTTAAGGCTGTCTGCCCTTTACATGTCTCTTCTCCTCTGGATGGCAGCACTATTGAGGTATCTTTGTCTAGGAGTACGGGTGACAGGACAGATTTGAAAGCTATTTCTGTTAAGTGTTGGAATTCATTCTTAGAGCTGCAAAGTGAAAAGCTAAGGGTAATTTTCCTTTCATGTGGATTTTCTTTAAGGATTAAGTTTCCTCCTCTGAGTATGGATGAAGAATGGGGCAAAAATAAAGTAAAATATTAAGGTTTCTATATAATTTGCTCAAACTTGCTGCTTTTGTAGTCTAAGTGACTGATGAATATTTATGTAGATCATAAAACCCAATTGTAGATCATTATACTTAATACATGTATATAATATATATAAATGCACATTCCTAAATGGGTTCTTTACATCTGTAGTGTGATAAAACAGATAAATGTAAACACAAAGTATGCTTCTTGAGTCTATGAAAGTAAACAGAACCAAGAGAGATCTCAAAAGACATGTACAGATGAAAATGCAGATGAACTTGGGCCTTACTGTACCCTCTCTTTTATCACCCTGCTTTTCTTCAACATAAGCCAAAAATAATATTTTCCATGAGTCTGAAAACAGAAGTTTTTGCTGGAGTTATGTTTCATTTATAGCCATAGTTAGACAGCAGGAAAGGCTGTCTGTGAGCCACATGCTACCTGAGTTGGTTTTCTATACGCACATACATATGTTCATACATTCCCTATATAAAGGTGCATTTGTAAATGTGTATGGAGAGTCCCTACACACACATCCACCTATAATAACTGATGTAATACTTGCTTTGGCAGTGGACAGAGACAGGATAATGGAATGACACTCTAGGCCTTGTTTTTATTCCAAGTTTCTGTTTATTAGAGTAGACCTGGTGCAGTTTATCTACTGTATAAAAGCATAAATATTAGGACCTGGAGGAACCAACTGAATAGATCCTTCATTCCTTTTGTTTCAATTAGTAGCCCTGACAGGAACCCTGCTTGCAAGGTCCTGAGGGACAAATGCACTACAGGATTGCTGCTCATAGCAGTACTTCTATCAAGCCAATGAACACAAAGATTATAAGGCTGGTGTAAGACACAAATAATAAAGTGCCATCTCTGTTTCCCAAACCAAGATCCCCAGCTGTGTGCTGTTTGCACAGGCTACTAAAGGTGGCTACAGGAGGAAGATACAGCTTGGGTTAGAAGAGTAGTGAATATGCACAGACTTATTTTTAAACCAATCAGGTTTTTTAATAATTTTACTCATAGGTGAAAATTCACCTCATTTAGGTGAAAAATGGCTGAGATGCATGAGGCTTGAGAGAAGGGAAAACAAGCTTGAAGACTAGGGAGTGCTAAGTAGAAGTTACGTTCTGAGGCTCACTCTTCACAGCTGGACTGCATTTCCCATAATATACTATGCCTGTAGGATTTCCCTTGTCCACTACTTATGATTCAGATAAAGGGAAGACTGGAGTTCACTGAAGGTGAAATCTAGTATGGAGCCAGCCCATGGAGGAGAGCAAAAAGAGACATCCAATCTATAGTTTTCCATGAATCATTGTGGCATCTCAGTCGGGGTCAAATTATTGCTGAGCTGACCTCAAATAAATTGTTGCTTCTTGACAGCTGAAATATCTCGACTTGGATTCACCTAAAACTGCACATGTTGTTAAAATTTTCCTGGTGGACAGTAAAAATATAATATCTCCTGTAAATAATAAGAGTGTTTAAATGGAAAACTGCCTCTCAGGTACTGTCACTTTCCACCTATTCTGTCTATTTTTTTTTCTGAGTGGTATGTTTAAATTGCTGAATATTATTTTCACTAATAAAAAGGATATGTAAATAATGCAAATAAATTACCGAAAGAGATTAAAGGGATTTTTTTCTTTTTTAAACTGACCATACTGTTCTAACCTTTTTTTAGGTCTTCTCTACTGTTCTCCCCACATGGTACCAACTGTTTGCTTGGGTGTATTTTTAACACAATAGACATGCTGATAAAGGCATGAATACTAATATGTATGCTTACAAGGATTTTTATTTTTTTTCTCCAGATGTCTTTGCTATGCTGTCTGTAGGCCAAACTAGGTATCACTTATTTACAATATTGAGCACTTACTAATAGAAATACTGAGAAGACTTAGTGAGGTTGCTCATGTGATTAACAGCCATGAGGAGAGGAAAAAATAACACTTAGAACTACTCTTTCCTGTTTTGTTTAGGGCCTTTTTTCTTCTTTTAACTAAAATATAAATGCAAATCCTGAATGAGGTTGCTTGTTTTCACCCTTGAAGGATGAGGTTGATTCCTTGAGCCAAGGCATGCTTTTTTCTTTTTTTTTTTTTTTTAATGGCCCAAGTTGATTAAGTCTTTTGTTTCTTTATTTTTAGGGAGGTTACAAAATGAGGGGTTTCTTGTCAACTTTTTTTTTTCCAAGATCACCTCAGGCATCAAATCTCTGCTTTAAAAAAGTTCAATTGTTATGGTTTGGCAAACCTCAAGCAGGTCTGTTTGGACAAAAATAAGTTGTTTTTTTAATAAGGAAATGAACTGAAGTAAGATGAATATAAATAAGTTTGTATATAAAAATAGAGCTATTGTTGGTCTATGTCTGGATAGCACTCTCATTTGGGCAATTAATCTCTCTGGCCAGTTTTTGATGGCTCACATATTTGGACAACCCCAGGCTGAAAAAGACCTAGATCCCAGGTTCTCACTTCCCTGAGTAATGCTCCAACTGCTGAGCTATTACATTAAACATGGCTTGTGGTACCAAATGCTATTTAAAAGGCAGAGTCTTTTGTGAAGAGAAGTGCCAGGCTGCGAATCTCAAATAGGGAAAGTTAACTTTGCAGTAGCAAGGAGTGAAGGGCAGAAACCCTGGGAGGGGTAAATATCTGGGGCAATGCCTTGCATTCAGCATTTTCTCTTGGGCAGCTTCAAGTAGCTGCATGTTGTGTTGTCTTGTTCAAATGCTACTTCAGCTTCTATACAGAGGCTTCGAACTCTCATTAACTCTATAGAAACCTGAGACACCTCCAGCATCTGAATGCCACAGGGGGGTAGGCAATATGCCATTTTATTTTAATTGCATCTGTCTATAAATGACTCTGGAACATGCACTCAACTGATTTGTGCTCTTTGCTTCCAAGAAAATCCCAGCTGTGATGAAGCATTTGCAGGGTCATTCTCATAATTTGACAGTGAAGATATTAAACTGGAACAATTTTAACTAGTGTCTTTAATTTCCTATTTCAAAATAATTTCCTTATAAAACTTCTCTGATGGAGTCTGAAGGTTTCTTTACAAATGTACCTTTCTATAATGAGCAACGTTTTCACACAGAAGGTAAGAGAGAGGAAAAAAAACCCCATTATCCTTTTAAAAATGTACCTGTTGTATTAGTAACATGTAAATCAAGGGGCTGATATTCATTTTGGAGCCTTCAAAAAAGGCTCAATGGATTGTATCTATTACTGCCCATGGCCCTGATTCAACTATTACAGAAGTCAATGGGTGTCCTGGCTGTTTCCTCCCATAGCTGTTTGGATCAGGCCCAAGGCAAGCAAGAATAGTCATGGGGAGATGCTACAAACAATAAAATTTAAAAGAAACAAACAAATAAAAAAGATAAAAAAGTTGAGCAGCATCTGGTAGGTGCTAGCGAGAATTCCCTACGTGACTATAGCACAAACTAAACAATGTTCTTGTGCCTGCAATTTATGTAAAGACTTTTACACTTATTGGGTTTTCAAACTGGGATTTGTAGAGTGGAGATAAGGTTAAATAGCTCACGCAAAACCTTTTCTTCAGTGGCTTCCCTCCACTGAGCAGCGGTTTGCAAGTGAAGCCCGGCTGCCAGTGCCACAGGTATGGGGAGGGGGTGGTGGGGGCTGTGCTGCCTCCTGGGATGTCACCTCCCACCTTCCCCTGTCCCACCAAAACCCAGCTCCCTGTCAGGGAGACTGGCAAGAAGGGGTGGGATGGTGGAAGTCAGCCAATTTCTTCAGGGGTGCTTTGAGTGAGGGCCCCTCTTCACGACGCGCAGGCTCGCACAAAAAGGCTTGGAAAGGAGGGTGACCTCCTGATCCCCAGCAATGGCCAAAAAATAAACAAGAACTAGCCCTGAGGCAGTGCCTCTGTGGGTGCAAAGCGAGCCTCCCCCCATCCTCGCTGCGGTTTATTTATAGATAGCCTTATTTGTTTGTATTGTCAAGAAGCAGTAATTCCTAGATTATTTCTTTGGTGTCTAGAGAATAAAGATCAAATGCTGCCAAGTGTACACGTGACAGATAAATGAGAATATAACACCAGAATCCTCCTTTGTCATGGAAATTGTGTTGGTTTCCTGTTAAGAAAATGAAAAGCAGATGTTAAAAAACACAGCCGGTTCTGTGGATACTCATGCTGCATTGGGACGGGTTGGATTATAAAATGGTGAATAGTCAGGGGAAGGAGGGTGGTTTTAATTTTACTTTAAAAAAAAAAAAAGTAAAGAAGAGAGCTGCTATTCAGATGTTACTGGTAAACTAGAGTCTATCACCTTGATCTGGTTGATGGGATAGGAAATACTAATGAGGTTCCTTTCTAGATGAGTGAGAGTGCTCACAGCAATACTGCAAATGCTGGGCTTTTCTGTTTTGTAGTGGGTACTTTTTGTCGTGAACAATAACTTGGGTGGGTCAGAGCTTCCCCCCCCCCCCCCCCCCTTGGATTCCTTCTAGCTGGCAGCTGATCTTGGCTATCGCACATCAGTTTCTTGAGAAATGAAGTGGTCGTGTATTTCTTTATAATGTCATTTCAAGGTGGAAGGCAGGGAGAGGGAAGGGATTAAAGCCTGCAAGGAAGGGAAGGGAGATTGCTGCTTTCAGGGTGCCTCTGCCAAGGAAAGGCTTTTACTAAAGGAGAGAAACCCACTTTTGGAGCATCTCTCCCCACCCTCTGCAGGAGTGTTGTGTGTATCGAGGAGAGAGCGAAAGAGCAGAAGCAATTAAACAATAGGGAGGGTGTTATGGGAAAAGGCAGTGTGAACATACATGATTATTTGTAATGCTGCTTGCTCGAGTAGTTCCGTGAAACACACATCTCTCTTCTGTGATGGTATGAAACTGTGAGATTTAGGATATGCCCACCGTGGTGGAAAAGGCCTGATTTTCCGTGCCCCATTTTTCAGATGACTCTCCTGATTCCTTGTTGGTCTGCAGTCTTTTTAATGACCTGTTGCTGCAGTGCCGCTTCCTGTTTGTACAGTATGTTGACATATTGGAAGTTTGAAAGACTGCCCTGTCTTCCCTGTAATTGATATTAAATATATACACAAATTATACATACATATGTATGTATACAGGCTCTTAACAGGAAACAGGCAGGGTTGAGGCAGGCTTCAGCTTTAGCCATGGGAGCAATCCTCCGGGTAGGGAGAAAGAGCTCCCCAGGAGTGTAACTGCCTCCAAGGACATGTCACCCAGAGATGGCGAGGGTGATTTGGAGTAACTGGGAGAGAGGAAGGTCAGCGTGCCTTCCCCCAGCACCACCCCACCAGTCATTCAGTAGCGTCACTGCTGCTTTGCTTTTAAAGCAACACCGGGTCTAGCTGTGCTGTTCCACATTGTACTGCGTGAATTTACCTTGGCCACCGCATTGTGACTACTCCTAGTCCCTGTTATGCAAGGAAAGTGCGTATTGCAGCCAGTTGCTGAGAAGTCCCAGGGAAGGCATGCATGCACGCTTGCTGGAGAGCTGAACTGATATTTCTTCTTAAGCAGTTAAATGTATTAGGACTGAATGTTCCTGAGATCAAGGCGGGGAATGTAAAATACAGTCCTACTTCCCAACAATAATCAATGTTTTCAAGAGTTTTCAAAAGTTGAAAATACTCATCCTTTTTATTTGACAAATTCGCAGCTGTTGTTTTTTGTATTACTTGAAGTGTCCCCTATCTTTGCCTTTTTATTTTTCCATTTGCATTTTTTCTCCCTCTGTAGTTGCAGGGGTGCTTGTATGTATATGCAAGTTTTATGTATATAAAAATCTAACATTGACAATCTGGCTGCAATCTCAGTGGGTTCTGAGAGCAGAAGGTAGACAGCTCACTCTAACAGCTTTGCTGAAGTTGCTTAAATTCATAGGAAGATGGTATGGGTTCAGTATATAGGTGAGAGATTTCAACACCACATGCAGCCAACTCTGCTACAAAGTACAACACAAACTTCTTTGTTTACCCTGGGAAATCTATATTTTTCCCTATATACACATGGATGTGTAACCTCAGCATGTGCTTCCTTTTGATTCTGCTTCTTCTCTTCCTCACTCGTCTAATGTCTTCAATCCATGCAGCAAGGACAGGCAAGCTCCAAATTCCTGGATGCGATTAAAATGTTGCAGTTGTTGCTATTCTACTTCTAACCTCAGGATTGCAGGGGAGAGCAAGTCTTGAAATGTTCAGGGCCTTATTTTTTGGATGAGTATCTAGCAATACTTATCTGAATCAGCTAACGCAAAACTGTATTGGAAAAGAAAATCTCTTTGGAGTATGTTTCTTCATTAGTTACAGTCAGAGCAAAAATATTTAGTGTTTTGCTTTGGGACTTTGTTGTTTCCACATCCGTCCTAGGTAGAAATTGGAAAAAAATGTAAGTATGAAAATATGTAGGCTTTTACTTGTGCTATCTGGTGACTGAAGTTATATCGATGGCATATGGACTAAATGATCAGAGCACCCAAAATGGTACAGGGAATTAGATTCCTTTTTTTAGTTGTAGATGGCATCAGAAGAACCCCTTGGTGACAGTTGCTTCGGAGAAGTAAACTGGGGAGGTTCAGAAGTTATTCTTACACCCCGAGGACTATATGCCTTTTCACGTCGTATTTAATGTACTTTGAGACAACAAAACAGAATCTTCCCCTCTGCTGACACCAGCTCTGTGCTGTGTCTAACTCACCAGAGCATTTGAGCTCTGAGGGCATCCGTCTGGCAAACTTTATAACTCCAAAATTCTTCGAGATTTTTTTTTCTCCCATGTTGCTGGTTCATTTCACACAGACAAAATCACCAGCCGCAGCCATGAGTCTTTTGACACAGGAAGAGGAGTTGGGTTTCCCAAAAGGCTCTTGTCAGTGGTGCTTCTTGGTGGGTCGAAGGGTTCATTAGCGAGGAGCTTGGCCTCTCTTCCAGGGAGCTGATGGCTGGTTTGGTCCTCCCTTCAGTGGTTTAATAGCGGATTGAATTGCTGATTCTGAGGACGGAAGATCATAAAAATTTATATTCCCCAAATATGACATTCTACTAGACCTAAATATGATTAAAATATTTTTAACACCCACTAGCATCCTGGTGGTTTTTTTAAGGTGTTGCTGTAGGGATGTTTACCTCTGGAAAAATTACTTGTGTGAGGGAAATATTTTGCTTCTGATTGAACAAAGTTACTGGGAAATTTCATTTTTTTTACATCAAAGAAAATAAGACGTACACTCTTTTTATTTTTTCCGGTAGAAAGACTGTCTTAACACATCAAGAAAAATAATACACCTTCTAGGAGGAGGCTGGGTGAAGTCTAATTTTAAATGCCTTCCCATGAGTTTTAAGCTGCCCTCTTTGTCAGGAATGTCGGTTTGCCTGTCCGGGCTGGGGCGGCCGTGCGGGCGGGACGCGCCTGCAGCAGCCCGGTGGCGCAGGCTGAGCGTTCTCTGCCGTACCAGCCAAAAACCGTGCGGGTTTTGACACAAGCAAACGCTAGCACTCCCGGAGCGCCGTTTTTAGAGCCTGCCGCTGAATTCCTTGACAAGAAGGTGGCGCTGGCACTCTGAGATTGGGAGTTCTTGCGGTGGGGGACTTCGCATCCACAAGGGTACCTTTTAAACAATTTCTGTAGGCTGCATCAAGTGGAAAAACAACTTCCCAGCAGCTGTTTTATGTTGTTTGGGGTTTTGGTGGGGGTTTTTCGCCGTTGTTCCGATTATTTTTTTTTTCTTAAATGCTTGGTACTTAGAAACCCTGCTCCCCTGCAAAGAGGGTCCTCTCTTCTCCTGTGAAATGCAGCCTCAACTAGCTCATGTCTTGCACCACCCTCGTTGGACCCCAGCACTAACCAGCTTCGGGCAGCTTTTGGTTACAATGGGCTTCTTTGTAAGGAGGGCGTGTGGCTTTGGGGGTGACCTCTGTGAGCAGTGGTGCGTTTAGGTAGGGTGGAGGATGCGGTGCCCCGAGGGGGGGACCCCTGTGCTGGTGTCAGCACAGGGGTTTTGTAGTTTTGCTGACTTAAACGCTCAGGGTGTGACTTCAAGCTTCACTCTGTTCCCAGAGCCGCTTTTCTTTGTGTGCCCACCTCTTGCTTGTTTGTGTCTAATTCCACGTGTTAGGTACAACTTTATAGAGGCGAGATGTCCTCTCTTCTCCAGGCTGCCAGTGAATGACAGATGTTAATGAGAGTGAAATGGATTCACTTTAACCTTGAACTTCAAGGCATAAAAATTCATTGTGCTTTTCTCTCCCCAAACCTTAATTTTGGTGTTTAACAAATCGTTTTGGTGAGTACCCGCCACATACATTGCAGAACAAATGATCGCTGTTATTTTCGGCATGCTTTAGGTTTGTGTACATAAAATACATGCTCCCACTTGCAAGGCACTCTTGTGTGCCAGGTATTTCTCCTCCTAAGAGTGTTGGTATACTTTGCCACATAACTGAGAGTTTTCATACACCACAAAACAAGTATAGGGTATGGAAGGGTTAAGTCCCTACTGTCACTGGCTGTGCAAATGGTCTGTGTGTACATAGGTGTATTTTTTCCTAGAGAGATTATTTTTTAAAAATAATTTAACTATGGCATTAAAAATTCAAGTTCTTAAATCCTATTTTTTTAATGGAGGGAGTAATTTAATAATAAAGTGTTATCTTTATCACAAATTAATCTATATTAATTTTTCTTTTAAGTTGGTGGGGGAGGGATGGGAGAGAAGGCGGCGTGTCTGAACTCAAGGCTGCATTTGGCAATTTGGCCCAGCACTTCCTGCCAGCACAATGGTTACCCCAGTATGCAATTTGTGCAAAAGGGGTAGATGACTTTCTTCATAAGCATTAAGTACAAAGGGTAGTCCATGATGCCATCTAATTACTTAATCCCCAAGGAGTTCTTCAGGCATTTATTTAACACTAATTGCATGTGTAAATGTTCTTAATTTACAGCGTGTGAAAGTTGCAATGAGTGCACACAACAGAGGATGTCAAAGTGACACTTCATGGTAAGATGCAGTTAAGGGAGTGTTAAGTTACTTCTAAATAGGATTAATCATTTATTAAAGTTCAAAGCTCATCAGAGCACAGGAACAAGCATATGATGACTTGTTATTGTTCAAAAGTAACTTGTAGAGGGGAGTCACACTTCTAAAATTTCTATGATAAACTTAGTACATTGCAATAAATGATGAACTTAAAGACTTAAAAAGCTAAGCAGGGCAAATGATTCGGTGGAAGGCAAAGAACCTGGCTTGGCAACTGTTGCATGAAGCCTGCTCGGGGTGTTAATTAGGGCTTGCATTGTAATAGAGCTGTGGAGTCCCAGGCACTGTACAGAGCTGAGGGGGCATGATGGTCTTTGCCCTAGAGCTTGTATGGCTTCAGCCGACAAGATCTGGGAACAAATTAGTCTTGCAGGGCACAGTACATCCGTAAAGGTCTTGGGACAGGTAAGTGGCATTATTTGGAAAGGAACCTGATGCCTGGTGCCCTGTCAGCTATTTCCCACCAGTGGACTCAAAGTTTTGATCCTCTCTGCAATCTTGAATAATGCTGTAGATATACACACAAGAACACAAATAATAGCTGGCACTGGAGCCCTCAGGAAAAAGTCCCAAGTCTTAGGTTCTCTCTGTTTGTGCCGGATTTCACAGGGTGAAGTAGCTCAGGAAATCATACAATAAGAAAATTATACTTTTTTTGACATGATTATATGCTCTAGAAACATAATTGCCTGTGAGCCCTACTTTGTGATGCATACTGCTCAGGCCTACAAGAAGTAGCTTCAAAGAGGTGGGGAAAAACCTGATGTTTTATGGTATTAACAGAAGCAAAGTTCAGTCAGCCTGCTCACCCAGGTCGAACACAACCCTAAGTCACACACCTTTATCCTGTGTGAGATGTACCAGCTCTGGGACTTTTCTGGATCTTCAGTGGATGCTGGTACTTATACCTGCATCTTAGTACTTCCAGAGAGGCAATAATTTTCATGGGGACTAGAGTGTGATAATTCATGTGGAAAGGCAATCCAGCTAGAATTTGTCAGAATGAGTGGGAAAGATGAAGACTTGCATGTGAATTTCCTTGTCAATCTGTGAGATGCCTTGACCTCTTACTAGCTACAGGAATAATGCTGATTGGATACTACCTGTTTCGAGACTGGGTATTCCAAGACTTAAAATGTTAATTCTCTTTATTCTGAAAATTAGATCGGTACATCCATGCATTTACATGCACTTTGTGAATGTGTATAAATCTCATAGTTTCATACCTTCAGGTTCAGTCTTGATTATTCTTAGACCCATGAGGAGTAGCATGTGATCATCTCTTCTGCAGCTATGCAGGGCTGCGAAGGCTTTACTTTCAGACATGGCAGAAAAAGTTTAAGTGTCTGATTTGCCACAGACTTCTATGGTAAAGACCAGAGCTGAAAAAAGGGCTAAGCATCCTGTCACATTGTGTCTAGGTGTTTCCTACATAGTAGAATCCATAACATAAAATTCAGTGCCTTTAGCGAAGACAGAATTGTACATGTCAGAATGGGATCTGAAAATATTGAGGTATGGGGGAAAGAGACATCTATGGTTCCTGGCAAGCCATGCTGGAGTGGCATATATTTCAAATTTAGTCCCACTTTTGTACTTAGAACTGAGCATTAAAGTGTTCTACTAGCTATCTTAAAGGAGGAACATGTAAAAATGGACAGAATAGTTAATCATACCTGAATGCTAAAACCAGATATTAACATGTATGTAAATTCTAGTCCAGGATTCCAGCCAGGTCTTTTATTAGGCTAAATGGCTTCATCATCCCCATGTGACGCTGCTGAAGAGAGCTGCAGGAAGTTTGTGCGATGAGGAAAACCTAACTTCTCTTGCATCTATCCTGAGCCCTTTGTGATTAATGGAAAGAGTCCATTAATTCAAGCATATGCTTTTGGTCTCTAGGGGAAAAAGTGGTTATGATTAAAAACCACCTTCTACTCATGTAGTTTGATTTCCTCTGTTTTTCTCAGATGAGACCAAAAACTGGAAGGGGTATGGATGGCCCATACAGTTTAGTTTAAAACAAAACAGAACAACCACAAATCTCTGCCTTCCCTTTATGCCGAGCTGTGCTGGGAGGCTTTGGCGCTCTGTGAAGGGTTGGTTTGTCTCCTTGCTCGCTGCTTGCTTTTTGGCAGGAGTGGTGTGTACTGAGCTTGC
Organism: Buteo buteo; assembly: GCF_964188355.1. Lineage (NCBI taxonomy): Eukaryota > Metazoa > Chordata > Aves > Accipitriformes > Accipitridae > Buteo > Buteo buteo. The sequence continues at coordinate 15,277,181 of NC_134182.1, forward strand.
AGGTCTCCGCAGCTTCCAGAGTAAGGAGACCGCAGAGGGAGAAGCCCACATCTTGCCTAGTGCACTCTGCAGTCTGTGCCAAGGAAGCCCCACAGGTGTGAAATGCCAGACAAGGGTACAAGCCCGTGCCTCCTGTGAGGCAGGACCTGAAAGTGGAAGGATGACACGGCAAATTGGTGGGGCTGGCTGCCTGCAGGAAGACGGGGGGGGGGGTGGGGGGGGGTGGGGGGGTGTCTCTGCAGAAGAAATCTGCTGCTGTGGGAGAGAACTGAAAGGCCAGTACCTTTGGATGTCTTCAGTCTAGGCCAGCTCAGGAGGAACAGCTCTGCTGTTGCCAGCAGGCAGAGTAGCACCAGAACACGTTTAGGTAACGTCCACTTGGGTGCTGTGTTTAAACTGATGAAATTGTACCTGAACTCTAACAGAGACCAAATTCTCACTTTTATTTCAAAAGTTCAGCCGTTTGAGCTGACACAGCTCATACTGGGCTGTCTGACTCTGCACAGCAGAGGTGTGTGCAGGCAGCATTTGTTCCTGTCTGTGGTCTGCAAAGGCACATGATGCATTAGTAAGAAGTGAGGAGGTAGTGATATCCCTGGAGGGAGAGGAGCTTGCTCTTCTGCTGGGGTGCTACTGGGCACATTGGAGGGGATGATGGGGACTAGAGAGCCACAGTGCAGACCTAGCCAGCTCTGACTTGGAGACAGTGGTGAGGAACAGGGAGCAGACAGGTCTCAGAGTAGATGGGAGGACTCAGCGGGGACTGAGCACTGCTGCCACTCACAGCATCATGGGGCTATGTGTAACCAAGCCTTGGTGTCCTAAGGTCCCACCTGTGTGGACAGAGCTGTTGAAGGTAGAGTCATGTGTAAAATCTTTCCTCTTCTGTCTGTTTATTTGGAAGGGGTTGTGCTTAGAGTTAACTTCCTAGTTTTTATTCTTTTTTTTTTGTCCCCCCTTTCCCCCATATCCCCCCTTTCCCCCCTTCCTACAAGAGAAAGCCTAGACAGAGTTAGCTCAAAACAAGCTGGCCCAGTGTCTCACCATAAAGTACTGTGAGAGCAGATGTAGTATGCCTCTTTTTACCCTCCTTAAAAACCCCTTGTGCTCCCAAGCATGCATTTGTGCAAAAGCAAGCCTTTTGAAACCAGAAACCTATAAAAATCAATCCTACAATTAAAATAAAAATTGCCAGTGTAAAAGTAAGACACCCTTAGTAAGGACAAAACCATACCTCCTCTGGGGTGTTTATAACCTGAATGTTATGGAGAACTGAAAAGAAATCTGCCATTAGCAATATAAGCAAACTGTCTCTCAGGTCATTTGAGTACTTTATTAAGGACTATTCTTGTTGACTGGACTGGGGTTATGCCTGAGGTAAAATATTAGTTAAGATAAGAAGGAATTGCCAAACTCATGCCATTAATGGTTTCTAAAATTTCGTCATTACAGTGTATATGCTTATAATTACCCCATTGACACCCTTTAAATGTCCCCAGTAAAATGTGATATAAGCTTTTAAGGTGCCCCAAATGAACATCTACATGGATCTATAATATAAAACTTTAAAAAGAGGTGATTTAAGAGAAGCCTTTATTTAGCATTGATTTTACTGTTGGTGGATAAGATTCTCAAGTGGACCTAGTTTTTACTGAGACAATTCCTGTGATTTTTCATGGAGTTTTGGTAAGCTAACATTTAAGCAACTGGTTCATTTAAAATACCTTGGTACCACACAGGTGTGTATGTTTAACCTAGAGGGAAGAGGGACAAGGAGAAGGACGATTACAGGATTTCTCTTCTCCCCTTCCTTCCCCCATCCCTTGCCACTCCTGCTTGCCCAAGAGGAAAAAAGCATCGCATTTCAGATCCTAGGAAGTCACACTTGCCCTGTTTGTTCTCTGATATAGGCCTATAAACAGAGACATTCAGTCTGTAAACAAGTCAAGCTTACAAAGTGACTGAAAGATAACAGTCCCCCATCTAACAGTGGGAGAGGAGGGAGAGAGCAGGGGGAGGGATGATAGAGAGGCTGCAATAAAAACAGGAAGGTCTCTGTTGGTCCTCTTGAAGTTAGTGGTTAAAAACATCAAAGCGTGATGTGTATTTTTGTTCAACCAGACTGCTGTGTCACTTTATAATTCTTCATAAAGCAACCATCCAGCCACTAACATACTGCAACTGTTAGTGCGAGCTGTGCTTTGATTTAGAGGAACTGTATCCAGCTCCAGGCATGTTAAGCTAAGGAATCTCTTGTACGTTTACTTGGCGTGCTGTGTGCCATTGAAGAAACTATAACTTTTCAGAGCTGCTAATTGCAAGCTGTTCAGGATTTTTTCCTTTCATTAAAAAAACAACTCACAAACAAATTGCACTCCCCTTCTCTCTCGCTCCCCAAACCCAAATAATTTTCTTAGATTCTGAAGTCTTCAGAACTTCCTACATTGAAAATTTAAGTGAAAAACAAGATGGCAATCAAAAGGAAGGAAAAACAACTATACCGTAAATATCAAAGCAAAAATGTACATATACCCAGCTCAGTTCTAAGAAATATAAATTATTCAACAGCTGCTTTAGGAGAGAGATATTTTTTTAAAGTTTGAAGCCAGCAGAGTGCATCAGTTCCCTTAGATGGGGGAAGGTATTTTGTTCTCTGAAAAGAAGAGATTCAGAGAATTGCATGGAGTTCTTGTCTGCCTTTGTAAAAGCAGCCAAATAAAGATAGGTGGGAAGAGAAGCAAAGAAGGGTGGGAGCCTTTAAAGTGGGAAGAGAAGCAGTATTGTTCTGGGAGGGGAATAGTGAACTTTCATGTAAACAGTGTTAGAAGCTTCTCTCCAGTGCTGCGCAGGCAAACCACTCTGATTTGTTATTGCTCAAGAAGCTGACTTACACTGAACAGCACTTGGTTTTAGCTTTAGCATAGGAAGAAGAGAGCAGTAATGGTTCTGTAGATGGAGAGAGCAGTTAGACCAGAGCCAGCCTTTGGCCTGTACTAGAGCAGCCTGGTTTGGGGTCAGAGGCTAGATTTTTAGCAGTTTTCCTCCAAGAGAATAGCTGCTGCAAGATTTCCCACTCCTGTAGGGAGTAGTTGTGTAGAAGGGGTTGTTGCAGTTGGGAGGAGGAGTGGAGGCAAATGTTCTAGGTGGAGTTGGTGCTGATGTGCTCTGTCACCAGCTATGATAGGTAAAATTTTGTGTCTGGATGATGATTTAAATTTCTTCCAGCTGTGAATCAGGACTTTAGCCTCAATCCTTCACTGCTGATCAAAATTGGCAAGCACTCTCAGCAGTGGTGAAGCTGTAGCAGAGGTTTTAAATGGAAGTCAGCAGTGCTGAGCTCATTGAGGGGACATATTTTCTATGGGCTTCCCTGTACAGGCAGAATTTGAACAGGCCACCAGTTGCATCCACAAATTGAAACACACCTGCACCTGCATACTTTTTTCCTCCGGTGTATCTTAATGATACACATAGTCAAGTACTTAGAAGGATAACTAGCATGACTTCTGTAAGCCATTTCTAAAGGGTCTCAGGTTTTTTTGTTGGTGGAGTTTTTTGTTTGTTTGTTATTTTGTTTTGGCTTGTTTTTTTGTAAGCATATCTTCGCTTATACTTCCACTGAAGGGAAAATTTGTTCCTCCTTGTAGTGTTTAACAACTCATAAAATAAATAGAAGGCAATTTAAACTTACAGATCACTTCAGGTGAACTTGTATTTCTATGAAGTGCTGATGCTTACTTCCAAAATGTATATTCCTTTTTTTATTATCAGCTGTTCTAAAAATGTCTGCTCCATATAATATCACTAATAGTAGTCAGCCATAAAATGTGAATGCATGCTTTGTCTCTAGCACAGAATAAATCAAAAGACCTGCAGAATTATTAGGTAAAATCACTTAGGAGTGGTAATATACTAAAAGAAAGAGCTGCAATCATTCTCTGTCCAAACTTCCATCCATATTAGCTTAAACTGAGACTTTGCTTTTAGCTGATGGGATATGTGCCTAAAGTGCTATGCAGGCACTTAAAAGCGAATGTGCACACACATATACACAGACAAGCATATGTAAAAAAAAAAGTAAATATAGGTTAGAGAGCAGGCCTTTTGGGGAACCTCAAAAGGCTTAAGTATTGATTCTTCAAAAAGGTGTATGTAATGGCTACCTGCTACAGACCATGGGTTGGATACAGTTCCCCCAATTGTTCCCTTAGAGTCCCTTGCAACCTTTTGCAAAAATATCGGTCTTGGTTACATCCCAATTGATGTAAAAGTTCACTAATATAATAAAGAGAAGAACTTGTCATCACTGACTAGTCCAGTGGCAGGAGCTCATTGTGAGAGATCATGGAAACTTCTTGAGTACAAGCCTAAGTTTTGAACACATGAAAGTAGTTATGTTTTAGAAACTTACTCAAGACACATCGTTGCCCAAAGGGGCTAGTGGAAAATGAGAACTGAGGTTGCCTGGCAATTCAGAGTTTGGTTTTGTTTTTTTTTTTTTCTCCCCTGTAGAAGTTTGCTGGCAGTGTGAAAAACTTGAGTGAATAATGAAACAAAGTATTTGCAAGCATCCATCAGATAAAAGCCACAAAGTTACTTCAAAGGTATTAGTGCATCTTTTTATTTGCTTTTCGTGCACATTCATATGCATGACGTTGTGTTTGGAAGACCATTCATGACAGAAATTCCAGAATGCTTGCAGAATAAATATGAGCAAATGTTCATCAGATGTTCATACCACAAGTGGCTTGCTCAGTTCTCTTGCTTGATTTTCAACTCTGGTTGTCCATTCAGAGCGGACAAAACACAAAATTAATTTGAGGATTTGCTTTTTGTTAATAAATGCCTAAGTAATGTTTGCAAGGATTCTTTTTTGGACACACACATTCTAAATTATATTAATGGGATATGATCATAGAAATAAATAACAAATACATTTAATTTCATTTAAGTTCCTTTAGGAATAAAAAATCCTGTTTTCTACTGGTAGTTCACACCTGTGTTGGACCACAAGTAACTGCGAATATTTAAAGTTAACTTGAGTATATTGGATGCCTTAGAAATCGGACGTATTTTAGGTAGCTGGGATCCAATAATCCATTTTTTTTTTTCTACGTGGTAGCTTGGTTTTTTAATTCCTTCTGAGGCAGGTCATCAACCATGAAATCTACGTTCAGGAAGAACTATTAATTGTAAGTTTAGGTGGTACTAAACCTATAGATATTATGAAATTCTTACCTGCTGCAGTTTCTGTAGAAGCGTGAATGCTATCAAAACTATTGGCATTAATAGGGGTCTTTCTAGTGATTTAAATCTATTTTAGTTTGGGCTGCACGTATCTTGTTGACAAAACATTTAACTTTTCTCAGTGTGCTGTATACTCGGTTTCTTGTGCCTTTTCCCATCTGAATGGGTGCATTTAGGTGCAGCTGACAAGGCTGCAGGGCTGTGAGCCAAGGCATGCTTGCCACCAAGCTTGTGTGGAAATCCATTGACTTCAGCTAAGCTAAGGGGACATCAGCACAAATATGCACGTATCAAATTAATCCACTCCAAATTCAGAGTATTGGGAAAAGCTATGGCATATGAGTTGTTGGACAAAAGCAGGATCCCACATGTGATTATTCAGGAAAAATATTTGTGGGTGAACAAAAGTTTTTGGTACTCCAATAAAACTTATTTCTTACTTAGTAGCCTCCATCAGCAAGCACCTTTTTCTCTTCTTCATTGCTCTTGTATATTGAAAATAAATACATATGTTTTCTCTTGTTACTATTTTTATGTGATTGAAATAATTAGCATACAATAAATAAGAATATTAATAATAATAAACTGGTGGGTTAGTATATGATCTTGTTTGTGAGCCTGACGTTTCAGAGATGGCATCATCTGTAAGAGAGCACAAAATAATAACAACAGTGTCACTTCAGAAAGGTGAGCTTGTTTCTCAGTGTGTTAGAGGAGAACAGAGAGGGCTCTATGGTTTGATTTCAGCTCACTGAAAACCTGGGGAACTGTGGATTTTATATGGCCGGAGCTCAGCAGAACAGAGCTTTGTCTTGATAACTCAAAATGACTAGATCATGCCTGGTAGCTGGTCCTGGAAACCTGACCCTTGTCACAGGCTGACTATATCAATTTGCAGTAGATTGATGATGTATAGCCTGGGGGTGCCCCAGGGGAGGCCCAAGAAAGGCCTGAGAAACATTGTATTGTTAATCCATACCCCTCATTAGTTTCTGCTGTGCTGGATTTCGACTAGCTGGCAGGGCTAGAGGAGTCGGAGGGAGAATGTGGCGTTGTCTAGTGTTGTTATTGTTAGTCTCCTTTTGAATGAAAGGAAGTTTTAAAATACCTTTTCTCCAAAGTTTAATACATCAAAACTGGCAGGATTCTTTATTTTCCTCTCTACCTATCTTGTCAAGTGCCTGGAATTCCTGGATTTTCTTTGTATATTGATTTAGTGCTCTCCCCTCGACAGCCTGAGCTTTATCTCTTCCCGATAACAGTCTCTCTCTATCTTTTCCCAAGTAGTGGCAGGCATATTATATACGCTGTAATCAATTTACGTTTCACTACCATTCATCAGCTCTTGTGCTGCTGATGGAGACTGTAGCCCTGCCTTCACTGTTTCTTTATGTACTTCGAGATTTGTTGCTTAACCATTTCTTCTCAGTGCACTGCAAGGTTTTGATTTGAAGGAGACTGTAGTTTTAAACATGGTTTCCATCAAACAGTAACATCTTTGTCAAACTTCAACAGAATTAACCTTAACTGCAGAGGAAGTTTTGACTGCCATCATAAAAATGTTTGATTAGTGTTAATAATTTATTAAATTGGTTTGTCCTGACACTGCCAACATGTTGGAAATCTCTCAACCATTAAAACATTAACAGAGACTGTAATACAATGCTCCTTCTGTTCCACATTTTATTTCAAGACTGCATTCTTACAAGCCTGGTTCTGTGGTGTTCCAATATGCTCTCATTAGGACTGCATTAAAAGATGAAATATGACAAATATTAAAAAGCGTGGGAATATGGAGTGTGGTGGGTGTAGTTTTGTGGGCAACTCTGCTGCAATTAAATTTTTGCAAAGCAAACCTGGTTTTGCAGTAAGGGGAAATAAAATTACTAGGCAAGTATTTAACTGAAACAGGCCCAATATGTTTGATAGCTTATGTATTTTAGGAGGTTGGATGAAGCATAGTTAGAATTTCTACTAAGATGTGAAAGCTGATATTGGGCCTGCTTATGCTGAAGCATGCCATTCAATTATATAAGAAACGAAGTCCTATTTGAGAAAAGTATTAATGCCCTGAGAATAGATTGATCAAACTTCTATTTGATTGTTTACATCTGCACTTGAATTGCTGGTGGTAGGAGCTCTCCTGTGTTCTACCAGAAACACCTGTTTTGGCTCATGCAGACTCAGGAATTGTATGTAATGTATTCTCTATAAAAGGCCATTTAAACAATAACAAGAGCTTAGTTTATTTCCCAAGTGGATGGAAGATAGTTGAAATGGAGGCTTAGTTTATCCTTTGTGAGTTGCTGTTAGTATCAGTGAAATTAAGTAAGCAATTACTTTTTTTCCCTCTATTCAGTACTCATATAGGAGTTCCAACATTGTCTCAAATGTGTAGACTGAGGTTGCAGGTTGTATTAGTGAAGCACAGAGATGTTGACAACTGAAAGAAAAACTTTATTTTTTCCATCCCAGTCATGAATATATATTGAAAATAGTTCCAGTACCTACCTTTGAAATTTAATGCAAGGCTTTTGAACTCTGGGAGTGAACTACTCCATAATTATTCATAACAGCTGGACTGGTCCCCTCTTAACTCTTCTCTTTTTGGTACCTGAAAAAATATTATGGGTACACTAGTGAAAGGTGTATTCTACTCTACAAAGGGAAGTGATCTAAGCTAATCTGTATCTACCTGTATATCCTAAAATCCACGTGTTTTCAAATTGAGAACAAATCCTTTAGGCAAGATTTGCTTAGTTTCTGTATTTTATCATACCCAGTTACTCAGCTGCATGGAGTATAAATCTGAAACAGTTGATCTTAAGTCAGAGGACTGATTTACAGTGAAGTCAATGAGAGTACAACTTGGCCCTTCTTCCATTTAGTCTCCACCCATTTCTCCTTTCTGTTACGTGCAGGACAATTTTATGGAAATTATTACCATAGGTCAGCCTCTTTGCAGTTCTCTAAACTTCAGAAAGTCTTTCTTAATAAACTAACAACACTGCAAATGCTAATTTGTTTTAGTAAGTACTATGTCTTGCAAGATGCTGGCAAGAACTGTGTAGCAACAGTACATAGAAAATAATCAATTCTTTCAACATCACAAAGTAATAATCTGTCAGCTCAATAAATTCCCAAAAGATGTGTCAAATATGTGAGTGTTTGGGGAACAGACTGAGCATAAACATTAAAACTGGGGCTCTGGAACTGCCAGGAATAGAGTTACTCTTGCTTTATTTTATGGTGATGGTTGCCTTTGTAATTGTTTCCTAATTACTTGCTGTGTTAATAATGAAAATTTTTGAGCTTTCAGAACATTCAACATAGTTCTACATTTATTAATTACAACAGGAAGATGACTACTATAAGATGTGAGATATTTTAATATGAAGGTTCAAATGTCGTCTCTTTTCTGCTCAGCAAAGTCACTAGCTGTGACTAGACTGTTTCCCCATGGTTTGGGAGCCTACATGCTGTTACTAGGATCATTAGATACTTTGTATATTGAGATGTTTACCTCTGTTCTTGGCTGGAATGGGATAAACTAAGATAAGCACTCTTACTAAGTGCCAAGAAATTTCCATCTTAAGAGCATCCTCAGCTCCTCCTGACAGTAAATGATCTAAGAGTCTTTCTAAAATGTAAACCAAAGATTGTATATTACCTGTACAGAAAAGGCAAGGTGAGGAATCTCATATTCATGGTGAATGCATTCCCATACAATTTTTTTTCCATGTAAAAAGGGTTGGAAAATTTTGAATTAAGTCCATAAACTCATTATTTTCAGTTCCAATGTTGTTTCTTTTCTAACGGAACTCCTGACTCAGTGATTTTGTAAATAGCCTGCAGTTACATGCCCCTGAGTGTGGTCTAATGAGGGTTGGAGGGTACCTCTTAGATCATGTTGGAAAATTAAAGGGACTTTTTTCCTCTAGCTTTTCAGACTAATTATTCTTTCTTTTTATATGAGAACAATCCTTATATATATCTTGAAATCCTCTTCAATGGCACCATTTTCCTGTCCACAGCTTTGATGTACTGCACATACTTAAAAAAAAGGCTATGTTTTGGGAACAGCGGTCAATAGATCCCATCATGGTCCTAGCTGTTTAACGGTGAATTCAAATATGGTTGCATGAATTAACTGAAATTGAACAGAGAAGGAGAATCTCTATTCTGTTCAAAACAAAGCCATACTCTTCATCTCCAATTATTTGTACTCATCTTTTACCCATATTTCCATCATTTAAGGATAGTAGTTGATGAATAAATGGACCACAAATACCTCTGGCTCACTCCTCTGCTTATGTGCTGTGACTTGATGCTTGAATTGATATTGCCTGTTACCTGTGTCTCTGGTCTTAATTTGTGTGCATTTGGTGGCTTTGCATACCCTTCTGTTGCACTGGCTAATTCCACTGAATCTCTCTAAAATAAGGTATAAGCAAGTTTGCACAGTTTACTCTTTTTGCTGCCTTTCACTAATAGCTACAAAATCATTTTCTTCTAATGTTTCTGACCAGCCACAATACTAACAAAAGGGACTGTTGCCCAAATATCTGATAGTTCAAACCAGTGTCTTAGAATACTACTTCCTTGTCATTAACTTCACCCAGCATTGACTTGGAAAATTATAGAGACTAACATTCATGTTCTTTGACTAAGTCATGTAGTCTCCAAATCTCTGCAACAGAACAAATCCTGACTTAACCTGTATGTATCTCTGACATGGTCTCCTCTAGAGGAGGGCTTCTTCAGTTATTAAATTAATAAATGTGGATTGTACAGTTATTTAAATGATTTGTATGACACTGGATTCCAAGAGTAAATTGAATGAAAAAAATCTCCAAACCCTAGATGTGCAAATAGAAGATGAAATTTGACTGTAACTCAAAACTAGCCAAATTTTTGACTGTTTGCATCATTGTGAAAAATAAACACCACAAGGCAGAATGATCCAATCCAGATACTGTGATCCTGCACAAGGCAAAATTGTTTAACATCTTTGTTGGTGACATGGACAGTGGGATTGAGTGCACCCTCAGCAAGTTTGCCAACAACACCAAGCTGTCTGGTGCAGTTGACGTGCTGGAGAGAAGGAATGTCATCCAGAGGGACCTTGACAGCCTTGAGAGGTGTGCCCATGAGAACCTTATGAAGTTCAACAAGGCCAAGTGCAAGGTCCTGCATGTGGGTCGGGGCAATCCCAAGCACAAATACAGGCTGGCCAATGAGTGGCTTGAGAAGGAGAATGCAGAGAAGGACTTGGGGGTATTAGTGGATGAAAAACTGCATATGAGCCAGCAATGTGTGCTCACAGCCCAGAAAGCCAACCGTATCCTTGGCTGCATCAAAAGAAGCATGACCAGCAGGCTCGAGGGAGGTGATTCTGTCCCTCTACTCTGCTCTGGTGAGGCCCCCCCTGGAGTACTGCGTTCAGCTCTGGGGCCCCCAACATAAGAAGAACATGGACCTGTTGGAGTGAGTCCAGAGGAGGGCTGTGAAGATGATCAGACGGCTGGAGAACCTCTCCTATGAAGACAGGCTGAGAGAGTCGGGGTTGTTCAGCCTGGAGAAGAGGAGGCTTCAGGGAGACCTCGTAGCAGCCTTCCAGTACTTAAAGGGGGCCTACAGGAAAGATGGGGAGGGAATCTGTACCAGGGAGTGTAGTGACAGGACAAGGGGTAATGGTTTTAAACTGAAAGAGGATAGATTTAGATTAGATGTAAGGAAGAAATTCTTTACTGTGAGGGTGGTGAGACACTGGAACAGAGTGCTCAGAGAAGGTGTGGGTGCCCCATCCCTGGAAGTGTTCAAGGCCAGGTTGGATGGGGCTTTGAGCAATCTGGTCTAGTGGAAGGTGTCCCTGCCCATGGCAGGGGGGTTGGAACTAGATGACCTTTAAGGTCCTTTCCAACCCAAACCATTCTATGATTCTATGAGGACATAAAGGATAGGATGGCTCAAGACTTTCACGAGGTGATAAATAAATGACAGGGTAGAATAAAAAAAAAAAAAAAACCCAGCAGAAATAGCCTATATTTAAATACTAGAGTAATGAAAATCAACGTTAGAGAAACACTAATTTCAAAGATAGTTTTGAAAATCGGAACAGCAGACAACAGGAAAGGCAATGACATCTGAAAATAAGAAAGCCAGGCTGGAGAATTAAGATATAGGAATGAGACACCAATAAGTATAGATCTCATTGTTTGTGACTAGGAACTAAAAGAGTTATACTTAGTGTGCCGTGCTTCTTGTTTTATTTCCTAGTGCAATAAGGTTACGTATTCCAACCTATTATAGGTCTAGATTCATATCCCTTCTTATCTCTCTAGGTTCATGTCTTCCTAGATGTGAATTTAACTGCATGATCAGTACAAAGTCTTCAGAGAAGGTGGTGTAAATTAATAATGATGTCTGCATAAGTGACAGTTCCCTAGCCACTCAGGGGTTTAACATTTCGAAAAGCAAATATTGGATGCTTTATTACTCACATAGCCTTTGAGTTGTTTTGGTCAGTCTTTTGTGTTTCTGTGTTGTCTCTTGTTTCTACCTGCCCTACCTCATTAGCTAATAAGTTTTACATCAAGAGCTAGGCATGAAAAACAGAAATGTAGGTGCTGAGTATTTTCTTAACCATGTCCAAGCAAATTATCCACAGAGTAGTGTCTTTCTTTTAAACTGCAATTCAACTTTTCCTTGTAAATGGAGGCAGAAAAAGCCAAGGCAGACAAGGACTCATACTTTTATCCTGCTTCCGCATAAAGACTCATGTCTGATGGTTGGTGCAGCGCAGTCTTGTGTCATATGAGTACATCATGTGCAGAGTTCAGGAATGAGAGCTGTTCCACAAATAGTCAATATTTAGCTACGATTATTTAAGCTGCACTGGTATTGCATGGGCATCTTTAACAGGAAATAATGAACTTTGTTCCTTTCTAGTAAAGATGTTATCTTTATTAAAAGATCCCTCAGAGCTGCAGTGGACCTGTCCTTTTATATGCAGCTGTATTTGACTTGTTAGAAATCTTTCTAGGATCAGCAAACAATTAACGTTGCTGCCTGTTTGTTGGGGGGGGGGTTTGTTGGTTGTTTTTTTTTTAAAAAAAAAGACTATACCACTTTTTCTTTCTTCCCTTTACTCCAACTCACAAACTATAAATCACTTCCTGGTGCCCCAGTTAAAGGAAACTTCTTCAGAGATATAACATCAGGTGATTTATGCATTTCTTTCTGGTATAATAAAGATAGGGGAACCTTTCAGCATAATTACTTAACTAGCTAAATATTTGGTTTAGATATATTGTAGGTTGTATTGCTCTGTGGCACGTTAGACGAAGTATATATTGTGAGAGTGGGTGGAACCTGGTAGCTACCTTCATTCATCCTGACCCCAGCCGGACGTTTATCAAAAACCACTCCAGGGAGGCAAGATTTATCAGTCAAATGGGCAACTGCAGAAAACTTGTTATTGCTTTGGCAGGAGTCTAATGGAGGGTAGATTTTTCACTGTTAGGGGTGTTGACAGTACTGCATCCTGCATCCATTCTGAAGCAGCTGATTGCACTAGAAAACACTTCTTACATGATTAACTCTGTTACAAGCACTGAGAGGGGGCTGATATACCACAGTTTTACATTACAGCATTGTGTTATTTAAAGGAAAAGGATGCATAGCAAGCAGAAGGATTGCAGCCACATCCTCTCTCTTGGTGGAGAGTGAGCCCAATGACAGGAGGAGGTCTGAGGGCTGGGCAGCAGCCCATTGAGAAAGGTTTCTGCAGCTTCCTCTGGTGTGCCTGTCTGCAGGGCTCTGGTGGGTGCAACCAAATTGTAAAAAGACTCTTCCAAGACGGAAACTTGAAACCAATGTTGTTCTCCCATACAGAGACTCTGTCCTTTAAGTGGAAAGACCAGCACACTCAAACTTTGGAGCACCATAGATTTCTTAATCTATGCCAATAATGCATTTGAATTGATCCATCCTTATGTTTCAGAGCACTTTGGAAAAATATCACATGGTACTTTCTGTCTCGGGTCGGAAGGCATGAGCAGGAAAGGAGAGTTGCTGCAGAATTATAGGGCAAGTGGGAGAAACTGGGATGAAACTTAAGTCTCCTTATCTTTGTGCTGCTTTCAGTAGCATCCCATCCCAACAAAAAGTATACAGCTGTTCACATTGGCTTTATTTAACTTGCTTAAAGTAAAACAAGTACTTAAATACATTTTTGTATTTAGATGTTGTCACCACAGATATGCCATTATAACCCAATGTCCTGGTTTCAGGATAGAGTTAACTGTCTTCCTAGTAGCTGGTGTACTGTGCTATGTTTTTTAGTTCAGTGTGAGAAGAATGTTGAAAACACTGATGTTTTCAGTTGTTGCTAAGTAGCGTTTAGACTAAGTAAAGGATTGTTCAGCTTCTGATGCCCAGCCAGCAAGAAGGCTGGAGGGGCACAAAAAGTTGGGAGGGGACACAGCCAGGGCAGCTGACCCCAACTGGCCAACAAGGTATCCCATACCATGTGACGTCCTATCTAGTATAGGAACTGGGGGGAGTGGGGTGGGGGGGATCACTGCTCAGGAACTAACTGGGCATCTATCAGTGGGTGGTGAGCAATTGCATTGTGCATCACTTGTATAGTCTAATCCTTTTATTATTACTATTGTCATTTTATTAGTGTTATCATTATTAGTTTCTTCTTTTCTGTTCTACTAAACCGTTCTTATCTCAACCCATGAGTTTTACTTCTTTTCCCGATTTTCTCCCCCATCCCACTGGGTGGGGGGGGGAAGTGAGTGAGTGGCTGCATGGTGCTTAGTTGCTGGCTGGGGTTAAACCATGACACCCAATTATTAATACTCTTAAAAAAGAAACATTATATTTTACATATGCACAAGAGAATTTTCCTCCTCTGGCTACATGTTGAGAAGTGGGTGGGGGGTGGGAAAATGTATTTTAACAGAAGAAAGAGCATGCACAGTTATAGTCTCACAGCAAGAAATAAACATTGTAATCATAAACAAATGTAACCTTGAGTACAGAGAAGACAGTGATTTTATTGTATTGACATATGGCGCTTGGGCAATGATGGAGGATTTGTTCTCTTACATTAGTCAGGACACACTGGCAGACAGGCCCTTTCTGTGGCCATTGCTTCCAGATAGCGTGTCAGACCTTGGGTTATAACATGTCTAGGACTGGACAGACAAAGGCAAAGAAGAAGGCTTGCTTCAGGGGAGATGGGGGAAACCTCTTCACCTGCAGGCCTGAGTGTGAACGTTCTCAAGAACAATGCTGGGAACCAAACCAGCATCAAGAAAACTTCCCTTCCATAATGTGCCTGCCTTGCCTTTCACATTTATTTAAATGCTTACACTTACACTCTGCAAAGTTTTATCTGAGTGTGGTGTCTTGAGGCACAATAATCCAAAGCTAGCTCTGCGGGTCTATGCAAACTGTGATGAGACAAACTGACGATGTGGCTCCACATGAGACCATGCCCTGTCCTCCTGTATCGGGTTTCTGCTCTCAGTGCCACCAGCTTAGATTCCATCAGGTTCCTCACACAGATTCTATGGGATTGTGTTTCTAAATCTGGTTCTCAGTGAGAGGTGGGAATTGTTGTTTCTTATGAAAGAAGCTACCCCAGAGGAAGGAGACTTCTATTGTGTGCCTATGGACACAATCTGGACGGCACAACTAACTGACAGATAGTGCTGCATAAGGATGTGAGAAAAGCCTTGGCCATCCAAGAGTCTCCAGTATTTAAATTAAGCAAAATCAAGAATGTATTTGCAAGGGAGTACTTGCTCTTCTTTCTTTCTGTTTCAAGTTTTTGATAACTTCACTGCATTGTGATATTAAATTCCTGTTTATGGGGGAGAAGTGAGGCAGAGGGAAAAAAAAAATGTCTTAACCAATGTCCTTTAGGGTATTCATGCAGAACTGGGTATTAGAGCAAGATCTCCAAGCCCAGCTCAGTGTTTATTTAATGTGTTGTTTGTATATGCTTTAAGAAAGTACCTTCCAACTCTTCACTTGTTTGTTTAGAATCCAAACTAATTCTAAATAACCCCCCTGTTTTGTCAAGATCAGATTGCAGATGCTGGATGCAAATGTAACATGAAACTTAGATCCTGTTTGGGTTTTCTTTTTGTTTGCTTGGTTTTAGTTCTAACACTAGGAAGCTTTTAGGGATGTTAAAAACAAAAGCAAACAAAAAAATCCAACCCCAGTTCAGAGTTATTCTATTCCAGTGCAAGCATAAAGAGGGGCTCTCTGTTATACCATTGCAAGGAAAAAAATCAAGACCTGCATGTTCCTTTTCCTGTAAAGTGTTTCCTCATCTCAAGCAGCATCCCATGAACTCCTATTTGAGACAGTAAAACTAAAGAATGTTTTTGCAGATTGACAGCATACACAACAAATTCTGGGGCAAATCTTCAATAATGCTTCTTAATACCCCACTGGCATATGGAGCCCAGAAACATCTAAAAGGTGACCCTTTATTTGTTGTTGCTGCTGCTAAGATCAGAACCTGTTTCCTGTGAGACACTTCTAAACAGGTAGCCTTGCAGCAACTCTCTTTGAGAGTCAGGGAATAACTCAGCCTGGAAGGGGCCTCTGGAGGCTGCCTGGTCCAACAAAAATGCTTAGAGCAGGTCCGACTTTGAAGTTAGATCCAGCTTCAAAGATAACTTGGGTTGCTCAGGTCTATGTCCAGTTGGGTGTTGAACATCTCCAAGGACAGAGGCTCCTTGGCACCCCTGGGTGCCTGTACCAGTCTGTGACCACTCATGGTGAAAAAAAATTTCCTAACATCTAATTGGAATTTCCTTGGCTGCAGCCTGTGTCTATTGGTTCTTTCCTTTCACTGTGCACCTCCAGAAATTTGGCTCTGTCTTCTTTAAAAGTGCCTGTTATATAGATGAAGAAAACCATAAGATCTCCCATCACCTTCTCTTCTTGAGACTGAACAAACCCAGTTGTCTCAGCCTCTCCTCTTCTGTGCTCCAAATCCCACCAAGTCAGCAGACTGGTCCCTTCATCCAAAGCAAAACTCAAATTAATTTGCAACAGATATGTCTCGGCTTTCAAGACATCAGTTCAGGCCAGACACGTGGGGTAAGTTATTTCCATGTTTGAAGGGAAACGTGTTGGCACAGGTGCAAGATACCTTGTTGCTAATGTAATTTTTGGCAGGTATGTTCACTCAGACAAGTTCATTAGATGCCAAAAGCAAAATGTAGTCTAACTTACATTTCTCACACGTGGCCTCACAAGCAGCCTTGTGTTCAAACCTCCAGTCAGCCTGTGTTGCGTTGGCTTTTCTCCTGCAACATGGCAATGCATATCCGAGAATAACATTCAGTAAATTATTCAGTAAAAAGCAGAAGGAATAATTTTTGAGTACTCTTGTAACTCCTGACTAGAATTTCAATTTAGTTATATGAAAGCCCAATATTATTCCTTTTATTCCAAAACATTAAAAAATGTTTGGAAAAAATATATGTATACTTTGAATCATTTCCCAGAGTGATTCTTCACTGATTTAATAGATAAAATTGATTCCAGCTTATAAAAATCCTTTCTGGACCTTGTCTGTCACCAGCTTTTATCTCACTTGCTCCATTGTAACCTGTCTTCATTGTAAACAAGGTTTCAAAGACATTGTGATGACAGATTGAATGTCCAAACAAAGAAAACAAAGCCTAATTGTGTAGAAATCTTACTTTATAGGTTTCCCTCAGAGTGTCAAATGGGCCTTTAATTGAATGAATTTAATTGTTGTAGAAAAGTTTTCTTTCTATATGCCCTGTTGGGTATCTTGGTTATCTTTCTTTAGTCTGCACTTTCATGCCAGGCGGGGATGGGGAAGTGCTTTTTCAGGCTATATGCTGACATTATGCCTTCTTGGCTGTGGAGGTATTTTGTATTCTGTGTATACAGCTATGAACCAATGGGTGGCCAACAGACTGTAAATACTATATATAGTATCTCCAAACTCACTTGCCCACATATTTGCAATTGCCATTGGCACAATTGCTTAAAATTTCCATCAGGGAAAAGGATATTGTTGTGTTCCTCGTACCGGTTATCTTGCAGTTAAAAAGCTGCTTGCCTACAGACTCAATACCATAACATAACAGCAGTCTCTGAGGAGGAGAAATGAGGAAGGGATTAATGTGAGGAGGGGGAAGCATGCAGCATTTACTGTCCTGCCAGCTCTCATAGTGGCTGCCTTCATGATGAAAACCAGTGCCATGTAATTCTGATGGCTCAGCTTAGCAGGGATAGCAAGAGCTGTGCTTGGCACAGCACTTGGTCAATTTGTCATGACATTACTAGGCTAACCTGCATTGGTTTAGAAACTTCTCTGAGCCCCAGATTCCTCCTTGCCAAAACTGCTGAAGCAGCATTCATGAGAAATTTCTACTGTCCATGTTGGAGAAAGGCAGTCTATTGCAGCTTTTTAAAAATCTGTTTGACCAACTATAGGCTATGATGTGATGCTGTTGTGCCATGAACAGTAATCTTCAATGACTTTACCAGAGGAGGCTTTTTCTTTGCCATTAGCAGTGGTGTTGAATAAGCCCATAGCTAATATTTGGAGACCAGGAGACCCTTTGTTCAGGTGGGTTTTGGCACCATAATTTAGTTTTAATCCATGTTTAACTGATGGAATTTACATTCTTCCACTCCCCAGTTCCTAAATCAATGATAAATATTTCAGCCTGCCCTTTTCCTTACTGGGGCACAGTGTAAGCGACCAGAGTGGCCATCACTGATGCTATTGCTGCATGAGCACCTAGAGCCCAGCAAGGCTGGCTCCCGAGCAAGTGCAAGTGAACAACTTACTCTAAAGGGAACTTCTGTACATGAATATGTGTCAAGTAATTTGAGGTGCCTTTGATGATATGGTACATGAGTTGAGGTCTCACCTGCAATACCTGTGTCCTACAACACTCCTTTCAAGACACAAATAAGCTGTTTTGTTTTCAAGCAGTCACACTGTATGCTCCTGTTTAGTCTGATCTTTTCTACTGTATTACAGCCTCACTAGCTGTGTGCACCTGTGATTTGTTTTCTCCTTCCTAAGTGTAATACTTCCAAGTCATTTTTACCAAAGTTCATCTTCTGGTTTTGGACATATTGATTGTCCTAGAGTGTTTTATCACCTTATTATATTCCACTATTTCCATACTAGTCAAGAGCCCTGGAGGACAGGATTAGGCCCTGAATCTATGCTTGCAGTATGTCCTTACTTGATTGCTGTCTGCAGACTTTTTGCCTGTACTACTCCACTGTTCAAACCATTCATTAAATAAGAATTATTTCCAGGACAAATACTTCAAGGATACTTCAGATACCTGTTCCTCTGTAGGAATTGTTTTGGCAGTGAATCACCAAGAGATGTTCTTCAGTCAGTTCTAAACACCATAGAGTATGTGCACATTTAAACTATTTCTTTCATTAATTTTGATAGTTGCATATGACATGTCAAAAGTCTTATTCAGGCTGAAATATATCTACTGCTCTCCTGCTATTTACTAAACATATTAATCCATCAAAGAGGGAAATTGGACTGACTTGCCATGGTTGTTTTCTAGCTCTTTTTATCACTGTTACATACCAGTGGCTGAAAATTGTTGGCTTAATCATTTGCTCCAGAACCTTTCCAGGACTTGATTGGTCTGCAATTTCATCAATCATTCTGTGATTCCTTCCTTTTCTTTTTATCCCTGTCCTCTGTATACTTTCAAAAGTGATTACCTATGGTTCAAAGACAATTTTGATTAGTTCATGAAGTAGTCAAGACCAGATTTCGTGAAGCCCTGCTTATTTGGAGATACCTGTCTTGTCTAAATAACCTGTCTTTCCTCTGTCCTCGGGTCAGCATTTATATTCTTTGGTCTCCACAGAGAAAGAAAAGTCTTTCTTTTAGTAAGAATTGATTTCTCCACCTGCTTCACAGGTCTTAAATGTGGAGTATCAAGCAAGTAATTGTCATTACTCTAAAAATGGTGGTATTTACCCTATTTTTAGAGGAACTGCTGAAGTGACTTGCCTGATCTTTCACTGCCACTCAGTGGTAAAGGAATAGCACCGGGAAGTTTTTGACTCTTTCTTAAGATATTCAGCACTCAGAGCCATCATCATGGGTCAGGACTCAGTTGCCCTAAGCTCTGTGCAAGCAAGATGATCCTGTCCCAGAGCATGTCATAGTGAAAACTTACAACAGGAGGCAGGCAATATGGATGGATAGATAGAGAGGACCACTACAGGAAAACCCAGAAGTCCACAGAAGTCTGTAAGATAAGCAGCAAATCAGAACTTGGCCCTAAATTCTCCTCTTAACAGTTACTAAAAGAACATTCTGTGAGTGTGCAAGATCAAAGTTTCCTTGGTAGTGTTGATTCTTCTTGAGATGAAGAAGCCTGAGCAAATTCATGACGTGGAAACTGCAGTTACTGAATTTGACCAATTGCAATTTCCCTTCAAGTACCCCTACAAACAGAATGATCATCTCAGGCTGTCCTTGGCCTCATTGCATGCAATTTACAAGCTTGGTATCCCATCAGCCTTTCAAAGAGAACTAGAAATACAGTATTTCTTCTCATATATTGTGAAAGGATTCACATAGAAATGTAATATTAGTAAAACATCTTTAGTATCTGTATATAATTCGGCATTCAAAGTCACAACCAGACCTAGAAGCAAGATCAGATGGCTTTCTAACACCCACTGTGCATTTCTGTGGGCTATTGTGTTAGCTTTGTGCATTCTTGTATTTTCATCGTGCCTACTTTTATTTTCATTCAGGATTCACCCACTTAAGAGGAATATATTGAGCTTGTACATGCACAGTGACTACACACTCAGTCTTACTGTTCAGCCTCCATTTTATGTCATATATTTAAAGCACTCTGACCTGTTTTGTGAATGTGCAGGATGATCTGCAACATAGATGAATCTGGGGTAAATAAGAACCCAAATATATTATTGGTATCTTGATGGGGTAACTACAAAATTTATCTTCCTTGAACTGTCACTTTAAACTGGCAATTGAAAAAAGCTTTATAGGGATTTTTTTTTTTATTTGTCCATTTGAGGTATACAGAAGTAAATCTAGGGATGCATGAGCTGGATTTAAGGAGCTATCCTACCTTTCATTATTTTGTCATCTTTGTGAGGACATGGGATATAGCTGTATCTGTTCAAATTGAGGATAAATAACTGAGGTGAAGACTGCTAATGTAAAGACTGGTTCACTTATTGCTAGGAAGGCAGATTGAGATATCTTAATACACAGTTACTCATTATTTTAGGGGTGTGTGTATATAGGCTAGTGATGTCTAGATAGCATGGATGTAGGAGAGTTTGAAACGCCCCATATACAGCACATTATATCGTGCTATGATCTTTCTGACATCTGAAAATCTGGAAGGGACCTCACGGAGAAGTTAAGGACTGTAGCATTCGCTACATATCAAGGTGCCACGCTTAGATCACTGGTCGGCCGGACCAGGGAAAGAGACAGATAACACACACAGTGTGAGCGCCAACTTCCGGCTTTTATTGCGCAGTTAATTCCTTTTATACTAACAAGGGGAGGTGGGGTTACAGGTACATCACAAGGCTGCGACTAACCCTCTAACTTTCCGTGACAACGCGAGATCTTCCGAACGCCGACCCCTACAAAGGACTTAACTGGCTATATGCTGATTGGTTTCCAAAGTAAAATCTTAGATTATATGATTCAAAACAACGTTCGTATTTTAAAGAAAGTCTCCATGACCTGAATATGTGGAAAATGGACAGTTACTAGACCAGAAAGTAGTTATGTGCATGTATTTTAGTGGATGTTTTGATGCTGTGGGTGCTATGTGCATGGTTTATGTAGTGTATTTTTACCTTATAGTTTTGTGGAACTTTTACGTAATCTGTGGATCAATTGAATTTTTAAACTGACTATAACTTTTTCACTCCATGAAAGCAGGCAAAAGATTTGATATAAAGGCTTCTGTAGCTTGTGCACCTCCTTTTTTAGATAGCAACTATACTGATTTGCTGACATCAGATGATTTTCAGAGTGGTACCCAAGCCTGCAAATAAAATGTGTAGCATGTCTTACCATGTACATTAGAAGCACAATTTTGGAAACATCTATAACCCAGCGTTTGGCAACACTGTCTCTGTGCTTGACTGACAGATTATCTGGTTTGTAACAATCCCCAGCCTGGGAGTCCCTCTCTTAAGCCAAACGTACAGACTTACACTTTCAGTCCTAAAGTTCCCTGCTGTGTTTGTGAAGGCTGTGGCCACCACACATGCACGTGACTAATCTTACTCATGTAAGCCATCCCATTTAGATATGTGCATACGAGGCTGCGATGCCATACCCTAAATGATCGAAGAAGTAATCCAAATCCCAAATTCTTACTTTCATTCAAGCACACACATAATCCTTAACATCCCCAATAGTGTTCTAATTAGCCATTGAAAGCAGTGTTAGGCTCTGAAAGTATTTATACATTTAAAAGTCACTTGGGTTAATTAAATAATATAATTTTCATTCATGTTCCATTGGCTTTTTCTCTCCTTTCATTAATTTTAGCCCACAAAAAACCTCACTAAAATCGCCCTTGGAGTAAGTGTAAACTCACAGACTTTGCTCTAATCCCCACAGAGTGTTGGATATTACTTTCAACTCAGGTCTAATTAACAGTGTATGTTCTTTATTTAAATCAGAGCATTTCTGCATATTATATGTCAAAAGAGATACTTGTTGCGTGCTGTTATTTTCAGAATATTGTTCTTGTCCATGTCTGGTACAATCCTTAATTTTAGGAGGTGTCACGTGACACTAGAGAGTCCTCTGACAGAAAGCAAACCTTAATCTTCTCCCTTTTTGTTTCCAGTATATTTGTACTGGGTTTAAAACTGTGTGTGAGAAAACTGTGCTCCAGTTTCCTAAAAGAGAAGTTGTCCTTTTCAAAACTACTAGTGATGCCCTTAGTGGAGGGTACAGGAGTTGAATGGCCATTGAGACTGAAGGACTTTTCTAGATCAGGTGTGAGTCCTGGTGATACAGCAGTATTGGGAAGGTGACTGCTACCAATAGCTCTGCTTCTGTCACTAGCACAAGGTTTTCAGGTCAGCATAAGGCATAAGCACATGTTTAAATCCTCTTTGCATTTAAGATGGAAAAAGACTGTGCTTTTCAGAAGCTGTGCTTTGTAGAAGATGGCTAGGTTGGTTACATGATGAAAATTAAACATTTGCTAAAGGTTTTCACTGAAGCAATGCCCAAAACTACAATGAAAAAAAAAGTCAAACAAAAACATCCAGGCAGAAGTACATAAATGTGTAAGTCTAAAATATATTTAGAATAGCCGTGATGCAGCATTGCACTTATAGTCAGGATGCTGCTTGGACATCTAGGTCTGCCAATCACAGAGAGAAGGGTCACCTGCTTCACTGGGGCTCAGAGGAGTGATCCTAGTGTTAGCATTTTTATACCTGGGTTGCTGAAGGCACAGGCATGTCAAGATTTTGGTATGGCCAGAATGAAGTATCTGGAACTAGATTTAAACCTCAAGTACCACTTACTATTCTCAATTCTCTTCAGTTGATGTCTCCAACCATTTTTAAGGTTCTTCAAATCTGTATTCTTGAAGTGAAGACATGAGAAAGAGCATTTGTGATGGTGAGGGAGGCTGTTGGATAATTTAATTTTAAATGCAGTTGTGTGGTAAGAGCTAGCTTTTTTTTCCTTCCTGACATCTTAGAGACATCATAGAGATTCAGTGATTTTAGCACCTCATTTATTTATTTATTGGGATAGAATTGTAGTTGGAAGTCTTATTTCAAATGAATCATTCTTTGTTGCTAATGTTTAGCAGAGGGAACACTGTTTTGTGATTTTATCCTCGGTCTTTGACACTGAATGGATTTGTCTGGATCAATAAAACAGGTTCTGATAAAATGAGTATGGATCCTCCACAAAATTTGATTTTCTGTGTGAGAATCTTCCAGACAGGTTGATTTTTAGAAACTGCTTGTGGACAGGCATTGATTATGGAACAGAGTTATTTAGGATAGCTGAACGCAACAGTTAAGGCTACATAATCTCACAGAATGTATTTAAAGCTAAGCAAATCATGTGTTGAGATACTGAATGCACAGAGGTTACAAGATTTTTAAGTGGGAGCAAATGGTACTTCTCTGAACAACTGCAGTAAACCTAATCCAGAATTCAGCAAGAGTTTCTGCCTTCAAACTGCATGAGAACTGCTGTGGCTAGAGGTGATTCCTGAATTCCCTTTGTTAACTCAAAGACACAGGTAACAACTTAATTTTCAAAAGCAACCAACTTGAGTGTTGGAATGGCCCAAAATTTGGGTGCTGTGATGGGTTGACCCTGGCTGAACGCCAGGTGCCCACCAAAGCCGTTCTATCGCTCCCCCATCCTCAGCTGGACAGGGGAGAGAAAAATATAACAAAAACTTGCGGGTTGAGATAAGGACAGGAGAGATCATTCACTAATTACCGTCACGGGCAAAACAGACTCAGCTTAGGGAAAATTAGCTCCATTTATTACAAATCAGCCAGAGTAAGGTAATGAGAAATAAAATGAAATCTCAGAACACCTTCCCACCACCCCTCCCTTCTTCCCGGGCACAACTTCACTCCCGGATTTCTCCACCAAGCCCCCCCAGCGGCACAAGGGGGACAGGGATGGGGTTTACGGTCATCACACGTTATTTTCTGCCGCTTCACCTCCTCAGGGCGAGGGCTCATCACACTCTTCCCCCGCTCCAGCGTGGGGTCCCACCCACGGGGTCAGTCCTCCACGAACTTCTCCAACGTGGGCCATTCCCACGGGCTGCAGCTCTTCACAAACTGCTCCAGCATGGGTCCTTTCCATGGTGTGCAGTCCTTCAGGAGCACACTGCTCCAGCGCGGGTCCCCCACGGGGTCACAAGTCCTGCCAGAAAACCTGCTCCGTGGGCTCCTCTCTCCGCAGATCCGCAGGTCCTGCCAGGAATCTGCTCCAGCGCGGGGTTCCCACGGGGTCACAGCCTCCTTCAGGAACCCACCTGCTCCGGCGTGGGGTCCTCCACGGGCTGCAGGTGGAGATCTGCTCCACCGTGGACCTCCCTGGACTGCAGGGGGACAGCCTGCCTCACCAGGGTCTTCACCACGGGCTGCAGGGGAATCTTCGCTCCAGTGCCTGGAGCATCTCCTCCCCCTCCTTCTTCACTGACCTTGGTGTCCGCAGGCTTGTTTCTCTTACATGTTCTCACTCCTCTCTCCAGCGGCTGTTTCTCACTCTCCCAACTTTTTTCCTTCTTAAAAATGTTATCACAGAGGCGTTACCACTATCACTGATTGGCTCGGCCTTGGCCGGCGGCGGGTCCGTCTCAGAGCCGACTGGTATGGGCTCACTCTCTCTCAAACACAGGGGAAGCTTCCAGCAGCTTCTTACAGAAGCCACCCCTGTAACCCCCCCCGCTACCAAAACCTTGCCACATAAAACCAATACAGGTGCTTACAGGAGCACAACTTTAAAAATCTGAGGATGAGCTGCTTTCTGCAAAAACAGGCTCTTTTCTGTTGGTTCATGTCTCAGGTAAAAATAAAAGTAGCTTAGGCCACTACTCCAAGTGAGTGTCAAGCCTATAGTGGAAAAAATAGGATAGCAAAATAAAAGTTACCTGATTCTATTTGAGGTGTGCCTGAAGCAGCACGGACAACTGCTTGAGGGACACCTGGGTTTGCCATTGATCTATTGACCTCAGGCAAGGTGCTTTCCCTCTCTGTTCTTCAATTCATAAAACAGAGATAACACTCAAGGCCTTCTTTGTCACATGCTTTCAGATCTTCTGATGAAAGGAGCTTTACAGAAACAAATAATAACCCTATTCACTGAGAATTTCATATCATGGCAAACTTATTTTCCAGGTTAGTGCAAATGGGTGCAGGAGTTCTGGAACCAGGAAGCCCAATACACGCTCTAGGCTAGTCCAGGTCTAAGAGGGAACAAGTTTGAGATGAAACTTGTGCAAAACAGATGCTTTTTAAGTCTCACTCCTAGAAGGATTCTGAATGTCTGATATGTTATTTGCTTATTCTGATTCAGATAGTCTCTGTTCTTGGTTGGTTGCGTGCCCCCCCCCCCCCCCTTTTTTTTTTCCTTCCCCCAGTCTTGCAGAAACTCAGTCTTTGAACTCCTCATTCCTGTCAAGTCAGGCTGACATTGACCTACAGGATCAGAAGTTGCTATAGGGGTGTGGACAGAAAGTCTTGTGTAGCATGATTGTGTAGGTCTCATATCTTTAGGAAACCAGGGCAAAAGTCATTCCTGCTTTCATTTCATTCACTTTGAAAACCAGAAAATGGACTTGCCGAAACAGTATCTCCAAACTCAAAGCTATCGTTATCCTTAGAAAACGGGATGGGATGCTAGCCCAAAAGTGAAAGAATAAAATTTACAACACGAATGGGACTGCATTGTGCGTGAAGGTGAGATACCAGTGAAAATCTTCATTGCTGCATAGTCTGATTCAGTACAACTGCTTGCTACAGAGGAAACAGGTGAAAGTTATGTATAGGACTCCTGGCTCCATGCAGTGTTGAGCTATCCAGAGAATACAAAAGAATATACGGTTAACCTTGTAACAGGCCACAGAAGGGAAAGGAATAGTCTGTTTTTCATATTCATGGTGATTAAGTCAAGTCTTTGCACCAAGAAAGAGGTAAGGTAGAGAGGGGGGCCTTTCTGATGCAGAGGTTAAATGGATCGTGCAGGGAATAGACAGGACCTCTGTCATTACATGGTTTTTAAAACAGGGTATGCAAACACCTGTCAGGAATGGCGTAAGAATACCTGACAACAACAAGGCCTCCTGAGCTCCATTTGAACCACCTTTTCTATGATTCTTCTATAAAGTCGAGGTTGCCTTGTGAAACACAGATGTAATGATGGAAATAAGACCTCTGTGCAATAAGCTGTTAAAGTTAAGGTTTGTCTGGCTAGAGACTGACAGAGCTGAAAATTTGGCCTGTGTAAAACAAACAAGTTCAGAAAAACTGTCCCAAATGAGTCATTCAGCCCTAAGAGGAGGGAGAACCGAAGCCTTTGAAAATAGCTGCAACTTGCCAATAGCAGCAGGACTCAGAAGCACTTTCAGCAAATATATGAGCGCAACTCATAAAATGCTAGCATAGTAAATGCCCCATAACACTACCGACTTGCTAAAGGTTGCAAAGACTTTTACCTCACCCGGGCAGCTCCCAAGCAGAAAGAAGTTTCCCATCCTTGACTTTGGTCATGGATCCTGGAAATTGATGCCATGTGAGACGATGAAATGTCATCCATATCCTGTCCACAGTTAGAGAAAGATAAGGTATTATCCAGCAGGGAAATAAGCTGCTGTTTGTTATGAACTTGGATGACAGAATGTGGCAAATGCTGTTGCAACTAAGGTCCACATCCTTACTCATCTATCTAGTCCTTATTTAATCTGTCCTGAAGTCAGGTGCTTGTTCAGCCACATAACAATTTCCTGAGATACTAGCAGAAAGCTACCAATTTGGAAGCCAGTTGTAGTATCTTTCTGAGCACTGCCCAGTGGCACTGGATCTAGCAGCAGAATTTGTGCAGAGTGCTGAACTTAGGCTGTACAGGATTTCACTGCTGCTATTTCTTTGTTTCCCTGTTGATGCTCCTATATACTTTTCCACTTATTTCAATGGACAGTTATGGATAAATATCTAAACTGAAATTTTTACACAAAAAATTTTGCTTGAAGACAAAGCCGTTAACTGAGCAATATTGCATTTTCTAAAAAAAAAAAAATCTATCAAAAAGGTTTTATCAGAAAACTGGAAAATAAACAAACAAAAATGCTTAATGATGTTTTATTACATTTTCTGGTTTGCTTTCTAGTTAAACAAATAAAATTTACTGAGAAAAGCCTCTAGTTTTCCAGTCAGCACAAGTACCAGGCTTACAAAAGCATTTTTGCTCTGCGGAAAAACAGTGTAAAGAGTTGCTTATGGTGAAATACTAACTTGTTACATTAAACTTACTGAAGCAAGAGGGAAAAGAAACCCCAACAAATCCTCAAACGGCGATGCTTGCAGTCCGCCTTGAACTCACCAAGTATGACGAACAGTGACACTGCTGTCTTAATGTACTGCTGACAGAGCTGCTGTACTCATTAACCTTTGATGAAACAAGATGTCACTTTGTTCACATCAAATGCTCCTTGATGCCAGTGCTCAGAGACTGTTTTTGTTGCTGATGCAGACATCAGCTATTGTTGAAAACATTCTCTCTCCCTTCCAGCGTTTCACTGCCCATGAGGATTTATAGGTGCTGATCATTATCAATCTGCAAATGGAGTCTGAAGCCAAGCGTGCATGTTTAATTTCTGCAGCTTTTAATTATTTTTATTTAAAATATTTATTTGTAAGTGTAATTTAGGTATATTTAAACACCTGAAAACGTTAAATAAATTCTTGATGTGCTACAGGATGCTGCCATGAACTCAAGGATGTGATTGAGTAATCCCATCATTTTTGAAGCTACTGGAACTATTAATGAAATATTTACAGCATTTAAAATGCTACATAGTAGAGGCACACTGTAGGGGGAAGAGTGGCATTGAGTTGTGAATTATTCTGTTCAACATCATGTCTAAGCAGTGGTGTAGTCTGGATTAGAATTGAGGTGTCCTAATTCCTGATCTATTCTGTAGCTGTTTATCAGCTTTGCCTTCTATTATCAGCATTAGGAGCCGATCTCACTGTTCTATGTACAGTAAATATCATGTCACCTAGCAGGGAAATCCTGACTGACTGTCTCTAATCTGGGAATAATTTTTGCCAAAAAGTATTATTTTTGTTTAGTCTTTACTTTGCATGGTAAGTACATTCATTTTGCTATGAGATAAATGAAGGAGGGAGCAAGAAGGAAAAGGAAGAATTTTGGTTTCCTGGCCAAATATATAAATCTTCAATACTGAAACACTGTGAGATTAGAGGTGCATGTTCTCATAGTTGCTTTTGTGTTTGTTATTTTAGTGAATAGGACAATATTTACAGATAACCTCTAATGACATTATTTCCACTTTATACTCCTCGGTCATTTTTCCTTGTATTGGGGGACTTTGCAGGTTTTGCATTTTATTTGTTTGATTTTTTTTTTTTCTTTCCAGTTAGGTTTACAATCATTACAGCTGTCATGCAATTGTAACATCTTGAGAAGCAGTTGAAGATAAGTGGGGATTCTACTAATTTGCAGTTGTGCAGAGGAGGAGTGTCTGATCAGAGACTGGTGCTGGAATTCTAGCTAAAGGCCATGTCACGCCTCAGGGGATGCTGAGCTTTCAAAGCTTTGTGGCATAAAATAGCTCTAGAAGTAGTGGTCTTTAAGAAAAAGATTTGAAGGAAGGAAAGTAAAATCACCTTGAAAACGGCAAGTTGTTTAAAGCATAGGAGCTGTTTCAGACTCTTGCAGTGAGAGGAGACAGCAGAGGTGGATGTTAAAGAAAGTGTAAGTAGACAAGATGCAGGCAGAAGTATTTTCATGGGAAATGTAGGAGATATTATTAGTTTGCTTAACACTGAAGTGCATCTGTCCCTTATTGAGTGATGAAAGCCCGGAAGATTGACCATCCACACTAGACCGGCTTTACAAGATGAGCATATGAAATTCATGGAATAGCAAACTTACATGAAATATGACCGTGCTACTAAACAGCAACACAATGGAAAGTGCATTTGAGAACACTCATGGAATATGATCAAGCATAGCTGATACAGAGTCCTTGAAAGCTGGTAGTAAATACACTCATTTAAGGACTTTCACCTGTTGCTCTAAATCATTCATACCGCATGGCTTGTCTGCCAGCACTGTGACCCCTGCTGCACAGTGAGGAACATCAAAGAGAGAAGTGAGCAGATCAAGTCTCAGGTAGGCGTTGTACCCTTGTTATGGATAAAAGAAGTGTTAATAAGTTATGAAACAGGTGGAATTAGGATATTGTAAGCCTGACATGAATGACCCAACAAATATTAATAGGTTGGTACTATCCATTCGTGCGGAATCATATAGA
The DNA here is from genome assembly GCF_964188355.1 of Buteo buteo. Classification (NCBI taxonomy): domain Eukaryota; kingdom Metazoa; phylum Chordata; class Aves; order Accipitriformes; family Accipitridae; genus Buteo; species Buteo buteo. The sequence continues at coordinate 15,306,568 of NC_134182.1, forward strand.
AGGTATTTTAAAAGATCATTTAGAATGATTTTTGTCATTTTATCTCAAAGACATGTGAAAATGTGGGCTATCGATTGCTAGCTTAGTAAAAGCTTCTTTTTTTTTTTTTACTTTTTTTTTTTCAGATTTTCCAATCCAAGAAAGATTTACAGTCTCTGATGCTACCTGTAATCACAAATGAAAATAAGATTCTTAGGTTTTATCAATCAGGTTAATTTTTTTTTAGATGCACCACCATGCCATGTAACATCTCTGCGCTCTGCTGCCAGAGTGCTTATGGTTAAGTATTTACTGTCAGGCACTGTTTTCTGCTGAAACAGCTGTTTTCTCTGGAAATATACACATGCTACCTCCCTTCTCTAATGTTCTTCATTTGCTTTTAGGTACAACATGTACAGACTGGTTTTAAAACAGTAGAAATTGCTCCCTGGAAATGAACTGTAGTTAAAATTGAAGACAAGCCTATTTACAATCAGAGCCAACAAGTCTGCAAACATACGCTCTGAATATCTAATATCAGGCCAATTTCGGTAATGTTCATTTGACTATGTACGGTATAATCTGTTGTTACTGAACCAGAAAAAGTCTGTTATGAAAGTTTATTGCTTCTATTGAATCCTCACATCCAAATATTTTTTGAAAAGCACTTTCACAATTTCTCTTCAAAGAAAACAGCTTATTGGGTATTTTTTTCTGAACTAAGGGAAACTTCAGAGTTAAACAGGTTCTTGACAATGCTGATGACAGGAGTCTGATGCTGACCTCAGGTCTTTCTTTCAATATCGTCTTGGACATTAGTGACTTCAGAGAACATTCTGTGTCATCCTTATACAGGGCCCAAAGAAATCTGTGCTTTCACAACAATAACTGTGATTGCAAAACCAGAGCCATACCCAAGCCCCCACTGTAACAGCTATCTGCCCTCTGTGCTTATACATATTTACATCCTGTCTGCCTTACTGACAAAACCCCTGCTGCAGTCCTTTGAGCTTTTTTGTGCATGAGTGTCCTCAGGGTTAAAATTCTGTTGAGCAGGGAGTTGTAGGTGTTTGGGGTGGATTTTTAGTATTTCAGTCATTATTTTCTTTTAAAGTTGGTAATTGATTTTTTTTTTTTCTTTTAAGGTTAACTGTGGTTGGTTGGTGTTTACTTTTCTGGTGGTAAAAGGGGGGGGGGGGGGGGGAATAGAAGAAAAGAAAACCTTTGTAGTCTCTTCTGGGTGGCCAGAACCTGGCTCTGTCTAAACTCTTTTGAAAAGTGATTTTGATGAGTCAGAAATGCTTTCTCTAGTGTTTCTATGTACTTGCTCCTGGGTTTTGTGATCTGGTGTGTATCACAGGAGTTCAGACTTCATAGTGCCCTTGAGCAAAGTGTGTTTCTAAGACAAACAGCAGCCTGATGGTTGCACTGAAATGCAACACTGCATAGTTGCACTGACATGAGGAAGCTGGATGAATGCCAGTGGGTCAGTGGTATGTGGGCCTGGTGGAGATGTGGTGGTCTCTGGTGGGGAGGCAGCAAGGGCTTTTTCTGGCAGTTGGAAATGCATGATGTTCACATTCAGCTCCAGAGAGAGTCAGTTATGGTGATCAACACTTATTTGGGTCACCGTGGCCAGATGCTCATCTCACAGGAAGCGACAATGTTTTCTATAAAGTTAGAAGTAAAAACCCCCGTCTTTTCAAAATGCCACAGCTACCCGGCCACCCAAGTAAAGGCTTTATACCACTCCTTTGGGAGATGTTGTTCAGTGGCAGAGGACACATCTTGTTTCATGCTTGAGAACGTTTACCGTTTTCAGTCAGCATGATTTTGATCCTTCCCAGGCTAACGTGAGTCAAGACCTCTTCTTCCCCGAATGAATTTCCTTACCGATCTTAGTTATTCTAGCCTGGCTTGGTATAAAGAAGTCTTCACAGTGAGTAACGGTGTATAGGAGTGTTCAGTGGTATCTTTGTCAGTGGACGCTGTGGGCATGGTTCCAGCAGACCTCTGGTTTATGCATATGAAGGTTGAAAGGTTATTCTGCTGTCCTAACAAAGAGAAACATGATCTTGAAATAAACACAATGTTCAATATAAGTTAGCTTTTACTGTTTTTTCCACCAGCTAAAGGTAAGGTGTAATTTGTCATTGCTCCTTTCTCCTACTTCAGCCACTGCTGCCATAGCTGTCAAAGAGGACAGGAGTGGAGTTAGGCGAGCACATAGATGTGAGCAGCAGGGGAGAAATTGGGTGCCTAAAATATGGGCATCTCTAAACTAGAGGTTCCCCTGAAGTCATCCCAATTTAGACTCTGCCTAAAACTTAGAGTGTCTGGGCATAGGCAGTAGACATTTTCAATGACTCAGTTGTGACACTGTGACACAAGTTTCAAGCCCACGCTCAGATCCCAGGGTGCTGAATTGGGCTGCTTTCTGTACAGTAGACAGAGCTGTTGGAAGCTGCCTGGAAGCTGGGAATTTTGCCTACTGCCAAAACTATGTTTGAAATGGCATCTTGTAATTTTTCATCATCTCTTTTCACATCACTGATTATCATTGATGCTGGCTTGGAAAAGGAGACGGTCTCCTATATAACCATGCAAACAGCACAGTGTCCAAACATCACCAGGGCAACCTTTCTTCCTGCCGTGCTCTGCACATTTTTGCAATGGCTGCTTTTGTAGCATAGGCAAGTTTCATGGCTTAATGGGCTGGTGCCCGCAGACCCAAACTCTTGGCAAGAATAGTGAGGTTAATTACTTTCTATTAAGGTGAAGTCCTGGCTCACAGAGGCTTTTCCTGGTGACTTCAACATGGCTTGGATTTCGCCCTTCAAAAACCAGTGACTCTGTGCAACAAAAGAATGTGTCCTGCCAATTTGTGAACATTTGATTTCAGTTGCTGTTGTCCTACTTAGCGCTGTATGCTAGCTTAATGGTGTCTGGCAGCAGTGCGCTGATCCTACCCACCTTCTGGGCTTGGCTTCACCCGTCCTGTAATTAATAAGCAATGTATTATTTACTGACTAGTTTAATCTCTAACTATACTGCACTGTGTTACTGGACACTTTTGACTGTTGCAGGAACTTCATATTTTATTTTGGAAACTTGGCTAGTGGCAATCTAACCACAAAGGCTAGGAATAGCAGCACATGTGCACTTTATAGAATGGTTTGACGAAATTGCAACAAATCACAGAAATGCTGCATATCTCATGTATGCAAAAAAGGGTTATTTTTTAAGGCTGTCATTGGTCCTGTGTATCTTTAGGATACCATGACGACTATTTTAAGTAGCCAGTGCACAGCCAGTTGCACTTCCTTTATTTGTTTTGGGGGTGGAGGAGAAAAAAGTTGTTTTGTTTGGGTTTTTTTTAGGATTTTTAATTGTCTTTGAAAGTTTTTGAAGAATATATTTTCCCTCTTTGATGAATTATCAAAGGCTTTTGACCTCATGGTTAATAACTTTGTTCAAGGTTACAAAGAAAAGTTAAGACAATTCAAGTAAATAGTCTCACTGACTTTAAGGAGGTTGATCACTAACAGTAATCATGTGCAGAAGAGTTTTCAGCACTGGCTCTCAGTTAAAATTCAGTAAAAGTATCCACTGAAGTCAACTGGAAAGTTTTCCGGAGTAGGGAGTAAATATAAAACTGAGGACAGTCTTGAGGACCAGGCCCATGTTAAATACTTCTACTCGCTGAATACAAACAGCTGAAGGTTTCTGGATAAGCCAAGACAAATACATTTCTTTTGATTTTATTTCTTTGCCGGCAAAATCTAATATTTAGCAATTCATATGATAAATGCCACTAAGGCGTCATGGAAATGGAATATATCTGAAAATATGTCACTTCAGACTACAGTTGGCACAGCGTGTTTCTCTTTGTAATAGGTATTTAGTTCATATCTAGTCCCAAGTGCTGCTCAGATCATTCCAGTTTTTTTATTTCTAGTATATAGGGACAATCAAGGCACTATGTTCTTTCCATAAAGTTTTTCCGTTCATAGCACAAGGCTGGAATGGAACTCATATGAGAGGAAAAGTGTGCTTTACCAATGCCAGAAAAAGAAAAGTATACAAAGTTAAGGAACACAAAGTTTGAAGGTCAAAAATCAAATAACTTTCTCTGATTTTGGATACCTGGAACCAATTTTCAAAAATCAGATTCTTCCATGTTAAAAAAAAAAAAAAAAAGGCAAAACAACAACACCCACCACCCCCCCCAAAATCCACACAAAAAAAAAAACCAACACAAAAACAAACTCAGTAGAGGAAGCATAGTCCTCCATAGATGTCCTTTTAATGTCCTCTTTTATTACCTTACTGTGATGGACCTCTTCTTCCCTGGTCTTTTTGCTCCTACTGACAAGTAATCCTAGCCTGCTAATCCTGACCTTTAAACTCTGCTACATTATAATTAACTTTCAGTGTCTCATGACTCTGATTTTTATGTATTAAATGCATGCCTTGTTATCCACTCAGTATAGCATAAGACACTGGTTTGACAAAGAATTAAATCCAGTGCTTGGGAGAGAGCTTTATTTGTCCATAAGAAAAATAAACCCTATTTCCAGGACTTAAGTGACATTAAAGGTTTGTTGATGTTGAGAAATTTAATCTGTCAAATGCTTAAAAAAATACTTTCCAACTAAATTCACAGACTTGCACTAAATCTCCACTGATTTAGATTGTAGTAAGGATTTTTCTCTGCTTTAACTTAATGGATTAAAAAAAATAAATAAAAAAGAAAATCACCTAAAGCATTGTAATTTTTATGTTGGGATATATGTCAGCTGTCAGGTAGTCCTTGCATGATTCATTTGTAAGGTGATGATTTTCAACAGAAAAATGAGGACCCTGTTTATGAAACAGAAAAATTTGAAATCAGAAATCAGTAAAATGCCTTTCAAGAGAGAAGCTGAATGACTCACAGGATAAAAGAACCTTCTTAAACTTGGAATTAAATTCATCACGTTTAACACTGGGATTACTTACAGATCAAAAATCAAAACTTCTGTGACAAGCAGAGCAGAGAGGGCAGGATCTTGCATTTCTTCAGGCATGCGCTTCAAAAACTGTTTTTTCCAAATAAGTCAGCTTATTGTTATTTTCCCAGGTTTTCATGACAACAAACAAGATTTGGATATTTAATATCTTGTTTCTGTGAGAAATAAAAAATTATCTTTATAACAGCAGATTTCATTTCTTAGATGAGAATGGTGCACTTTAATTCACTTTTGCTGAACAGACTTTTGGCTTTATTGGCAGGTTGTCAGGAAAATTATGTGAAAATGACAATGCGTTGCCAAAGTGCAAAAGACTTGGATTTAAAAACATCTCCACCAGAAATCTGTATTTCAAGCCCTGAGTCTGGAAGTTTTTTCCATGGCTTTGGTTAAAATGAAAAGGAGAGAACAGGGCCTAAAATTCAGAAGAGCTCAGCTCATTCACTGGTCAAGTAGGAAAAGGTGACTGTATCCATTTATTGCAAAATAATTGATGTATCTTGTCAAATGCACCCCTTCTAAAGGGCTTCAAAAAGAAAGAGGGGCCGCTTGAAAAGCCTTGATCCAGCTGTGGGTGCTGAAAATCGAGGCTTTCATTGGTAGAACCAATGAGGATCCTGGGGGGGGGTTGACTGGGAAGAAGGGCAATTAGGTTTATCATGTAATTTGAGGAAGGTCCAAAGGCAGCCAGGAAGCGAGGGGACGCTCCTGTGGGCCCACAGGAGCAGCTAGCAGCCATCAAAGGACAGCAGAGCCTGTTGGGACCGACATGGGCGAAGTCTAAGTCTACGTCTCTTCGAAAACAGAGTTGTTGCTTTTTGGGGAAGAGCAAGGACAACTCTGGTCGTTCGCTGCAGGCATGAAACAGCAAAGAAATAGCGTGAGCCCTGGGCCGGTGGGAGGCAGTGACGGGCCGGGAGCTAGGCACAGTCACCAGAGTCAGCAGGGTCATTAACTCGTGGATTCACGCTCTGCTTGGGCAAATCCAGGGCTTGAACTGGAGGGAAATTACATCGCTGCAAATCTTAAACAGCATTGAATGCCTGTAGGACAGAAGGGACGTGAAGTTCTCCGTTCTGCTGTCCCCCAGGGGCCAGTCTCCCTGCCCTGTCTCCCTCTTCTTCAGGGTCCTTGCTGCGGCCACCTGCCCCTGCTGAAAAAGGCCCAGCAGAAGGTAGAGAGTTGCCCGTGGCCCCAAAATTCCACATGTTTGAGGAGATCTCCATCTCAAGCCAGTAAATTCTCCTTAGAAAGGAAAATGAAGTTAGTCTCCTGCCTGTTTATACCTCTGGCTGAGATCCCTTCGGATAAATGCTTCAGGCAGTTGTTTCCCTTCAAGAGGAAGGTGAATGCCCATGAGCTAGCTACTTCAATTTAAATTGAGCTCCATCTAAAAGAACTGTGGCACTTGTAAGCATGATTAGTGCTTAAAACTGCTGTCATTTAGCCAGCAAACAATGCACATGACAACCACTTAATTCTTGGCAAAACAAAGTTCTGTGTTGTTAGTTTGTTCGGGTTTTCTTTTTAACTGTAACCCTATTGTAAATAAGAGTAGTGCGTGTGGTAGTGATGTACAGGAATTCTCTTGGAAATTTTGAGAATAAATACCAGCTCTAATAATAATAATAAATTCTCTATTTTAGGAGTGACACAGGCAAAAGAGAATGTAGAAGAAAAATTTTGTGTGACACATAAAGACTGTATCTCCAAATTAAAAAAAAAATAAATAAAAAAGGGGGAACCACTAAACAGTGAATGTGCCGTGTTGATAATGAGCCTTTTTTTTTTCTGTTTGTGTGAAATCATAAGAAGACTGGTATTACTTTTTATCTTTTGCCATTGCAAGTTTGTGCCAAAATGCTGGAGGTGTAATATAATCCCCCATAATTACATGTTTTGAGATAGAGCATTCCTTGGCTGTTTATATGGATTAAAACTGACTTAGAATGCTAGAAGGCATTCCAGTCATAATGGTAAACTAATTAGCAATTAATACTGTGCTATGGTTTAAGAGTCATTTTTTCTGTTATACTTTGCCATTAAAATACAAATATTCAAGTAAGCTACAAATGACTTCACGGAGTTTTATCTCATTAATGTGATAAATTCTTTGTTCCTTTACAAACAGAAGAAAAGTGTCACGGAATAGCAATTAAAGAAAAAAATAGTGTTGGGAGCAGCACTAAGTATAACCTCACTAATTTCAAAAAAGTCATTACTTATTTGCAGACTTGCATTTATCTGTGGCAATAATTGAAAAAAGGGTAGGATCAGATCATTATTCAGATTTTAATTGCCACTGTAAAGGGTCCACATGAATAAATTGACAAAAAGTTTGTTTTACCTCTCTGTTAAGGTGTTGGAATCCTGGAGTGGCTAGACAGACCATAAAACAATACTTCATAGATTTATCCTTCTATAGATCTATTCTGGCACCTTTTTTTTTTTCTAATGATAGGTTAATATGTTTAGTTTACATCAGCTGCCAAGTATGAGTACTTCTCTGAACTGTATCCAAACTGAATATATCTAAACTAAGATATAAGACTATTTTTCTCCATTTACTTCAGTAGGCTTTGGATCAGGTCCCTATTGAATCTTCAAAGTTGAATTGAAAAATCTTGTGTAATCATACCTTCTTATATCCCTTGAGCTGATTCTAGCCCTAGAGCTGGTCTATGTTGAGATTTCTGATAATGCTGAACACAAAGTGAGCCTGGTGTGATTCTTTGAATTTGTTAATTTATTCAAGTGAGTTGCTGATTTCTAAGAATCTAGAGAATGAAATCTAATGCTGTGTTTTAGCTGGTTTTTTTTTAGGGTTTCATTCCTTTTATTTAATTGAATGACCATTCTTTGCCGTTATACTCAAATGACAGAAAAATTCATGTTTATGGGCACGTATGGTAACTGTCTGACTCTCAGTCCTGATAGTCATTGTGCATCCAGTCTGTTTTATTAGTAAAGGTGATCCAACAGGCAGGAGGAAGGCAAGAACTTTGAAATAAAACCTGTAGAAATATGTTCTCCCCATGCTCTGTTTGCAGATATGATTTGGAAGACTGGCAGAAACAGATGAAAGAGAAATTTGTTTCCAAGCCCTGGCTGTCAGCTTAAGTTACAAGTGCCTGTTTGTAAAATATTGTTGTTTAAAGTGCTTAAGTGTTCAAATAGAAAACTTGCATAGAAAGTGGCTTCCTGCTTAATAAAAATGGGTTCTTATCAGATAACAATTCTGTCCTTGCAACATTGGCTTGATGGTCTTTTAACACCTTGGCTGGAGTCCCTGCATGCTAGCCAACCCTCCATAGATCCCCAAAAGACTTCCTCACAAGGGGAGTCTCTCTCTAAGCAGGTCCCAGAAACCCTGCTGAAAACATCCAACGTAAGAATTTGGGGTCTGGAGACTTCTGGAGGAAGTCAAAGGAAAGGAGCGAGGTGGGAGTGCACACAGGTGTTGTTTTCAGAGTTTTGTACTAAATGAACTTTGGGCTTCCAAGAAAAACACCCAGGCGTGGGTTATTCCCAGCTAATGTCATGCAAAATATTTCTAATGAAAGGCAAAACTTGTCACAATTAAATCTTTTCCACATTTCATTAAGTTTGAAAATGGTCCAAATTTTATGAGGAAGGGGGAGAAGAACTACTGATGTACATGGAAATTTGCCAGTTTGGGGTGTCCCCTCATAAACATGAAAAACGCAACTCTCTGAAGTAAAAGTAGCTTTTCTCCCCCCATTGCCACTTAGCAGAAAGGAAAACATGGAGAACATGAAACCACATCACCAAACAGAAAAGGATTAGGTCATAAATGTGTAACTTTTTCACCGTGTGGCATTCAACCCCTGAGAATTGTGCTGTAAGCTGCATTTTGCAAGAGGCTTCTGTGGGGTTTGCACAAATGCATGGAGTCGTGCTTCAGTCTCCCCTTTCTCCTCCCTTGCCAAAGAAGTGGCATCAGCACCCAGCTCTGCAGGGCTTCAGCCACCTTCCTGTCAGCCCCTGCCACTCTACAAAGCCCAGGGCCATGGGGACTACAGGACTACTCCTTGCTCGTGAGGGCAAACTGCTGGGGGAACAAGTGGTCTAATTGCCACATTAATTCATTGATGGATGTGGTGTAACTGCTGCAGTTTCAGAAGTGCTGTGGCCAGCTGCAGAGGAGCCCCAGTGTTGCTCCACAAGCTAAGGAAGTTCCTGCATATGAACTTATCTCTGCCTCCAGCCGTGTGACCAGCTTTTGGGGCCTACTGAATATAATTCGGAGGAAATACCAGCAGGGCTCAAATGCTCCATTGGGCCTTGTACAGGCTTGGAAGTTGGGAAGTATGGCTCCTTCATTCTTCAGCCTCTTAGCTCCTGTGGGTGCTTGAAAGAATTTTCATCTTGGGCTTTATCTGTCTCATTTACTCACATTTTAAAAGCTCAGATCTCAAAGGTATTTTGGCATTGTTAGGCAATCATAAGTGATTAAGGATGCTGGAGTTCCCTAAGGCAATGTTTGTTGTCTTACTTGCATCGTACCGAATGAAGGCTGTCTATGTGGCACAATGTAGAGCTGTGTAGATAATCTAAGCTTGCTCCCAGGGAGCCTGCTTGCAGGCCAGAAGCTGCTTGTCTGCTTTAGCAAATCAAGCTAGTGCATACTATTTCTCAGCACGGCTGGTTAGGTCAAACAGTGTGCCAAAACCATGTCTATGCCTCTCCCAATCTGCTTGGGTGTCTTTTGCAGCAATACACTGTGCCACGCAGACCTTCAAGTAGAAGACCTTATCCAGTAAGTCCCTCATCTAGTCTAAGGGGTGGTTCTGTTATACAAGTAATAAAAACATCTCAGTATGATGCACTTGCAGTGAGACACAAGAAATTTTATCCTGGGACCGTAACAGGTAATAGCATACTTTCCATTCAAGTCCTTAAACTTAATTAAGAACCACCAAAAATTAAATTGAATCAAACATGCATTTACCCTGCTTGTCAGTCTCAGGCATTGTAACATGGCTCCAATTTCTAACCTGGATTTAAACTTTTGTCCTCAATTAGGTTATTTAATTTGCTTCATTAAACTCTACAGGAAAATGAAAAGCAGGTGTTTCCTTTATTGAGCACCTATTGTTATGCTTTCTTTTCTATTTTGAGTTATGGTCACAGCATTTTAAATAATGAACCGGGACCTCCTCTTTGTTTTCAGTGAAGTTGAACATACACTAGAGGGCTGGAATGAAGCTGATTCTCCTAGCAGTTACTGTCATAGTAGATAAAGCTCTTCCGTAAATGGAGGAGGGAAAGGAAAGGCAGCTCCAAACCTTTATCATCAGTGTATCTTGGTGGCACTTCTAATTTCCTGTGGCTACTATGAGTAATAAAAAAAAGAAAGTTCCTGGAATAAAGGAGCAGAAGCAGAGATCTGGCCCCAGAGCACAGCAATATTATCCCAGGTAAACATGAACTTTTTTCACAAACTTATGGAGCAATCCTAGTAAATAGCACAGAACTGTGCAAAATGTAAGGAAAGCTGTTACATTGCTTGGTTGAATAGTGATTTGTTTTCCAGTTCAGCCAGGATAGCAGACACCTATTTGTGTTCTGCTTAAATGCTGTGTTAGTCTTTATGAAGGTCAGTGGTTAATCACAGGCTGCAAAAACAAAAGCTTATGAATTAGAGACATTCAAAAAAACAGCTAATGTAAATTGTTTTGAGATCACTCAGAGTTTGAAATTACCATGTTTGTATAATACAGTCAACATAATCAAAACTGTAGGTACTTTCTAATTAAAGAAAAAAAGTGGATGAATTCTGTGTATGCATTTGAAATGTGAGCTTAAGGCTTGTCTTGGAAAGCCTTAATAAAGCACTGAAGAGTTCCAATACTGGGATCAGCATGGAGCACCCTGTTACCGAGTGAGGAAAGTTTCTGAATAGCCTTTTTTGATTGTTCCAGAAGAGGAGCGAGTGCTTAAGCTCTAGGAAGTGTTTTCTGAGAATTCCTGCAGGCTGAGGAGTTCTCAGTCATGCCAAACATTTGATTAATGATGACTTTTTACATTGATTTTTCTATTAGCAATGGGTAAATTTAATAGAGGTCAGTGGTTTCGTTCATTTTAGTGAAAGATGTTTATCAAAATGTTACCCAAAATTCTGTGAGATAGAAATCTTCTGAGATTAGATACTTGGAAAACTGTTGCTTAAGCTGCAGGAAATTGGGTGTGATCTTTTAATGACGAACCAGTTTAGTCACTGGCTATCTCTGATATTCAAGCAAAATCCTGGCAGAAGACTTACCAAATGCTGCACTAGATGTTGATCTCAGTTCCTTGATATAATTCACTCCATTGATTACAGCTGAAGCATGGCAAAACTGGGACCATCACTTCTTTGTGAGAGGACTTACTGGGTTGTACAAGTAAGACCATTGCAGAGGTCTTCAGGGACAGGGAATAGCACTGCAACTCCTGAAATTCTACTTGCTTTACTAGCATCATAGACATGGTATTAAAATGGTGGTTTCTTCAGCCTGCTGCGGTTTGAAATACTAGCTTTAATTTCATGGCAGTTGACCTTGATCGTGCAGGACAATAAGCAGCAGCATCATAGAAAAGTCCCAGAATACAATTCTCTTTAAAAGAAGCAAACAAAATCTGATCTACTGGTAACCTTAGAAGGTATTTAATCTAGCAGGAGAGACAACAGCTTCAACAGCAGTGTTTAAAAACTTCAATCCGTATGCCAGTCCTAATGATTTTCAAGTACAAATAAGAACTCCAAACATTAAATTCCCAAATAATTTCCCCTGCCCTTGAAATGCCTTACCTTATAAGAAAATGAGCTTCACCTATAGATAAATACTGAATGTGGTTGGGCTATGAGGCTTCCATTCTTCCAGACTAGATTCATACATGCATACACATTTTTAGCACAGCATATGCACGAATAAGCACCAGGAGTGCTGTGCAGCTGCTATGTTTCTATTCCACTCCTTTTCAAAACACATTCCATACTCATGAAAGCTGCTGGACTGATGAGCAGGAAGGGTAATACAGTTTTATGGCCTTGTATTCTGCTGTGTAATGGTAGTTCAAACATTTTTTTCCCCACCTTGTCTCATTTATATGGATGAACAAAAAGGGGAACTGATAGTCTCATTCTTATGCCTGTACCGTCATTAGCACACAGTGCCAGCATATGGGTAATACTATTTGGGGGAAGGGGCAATGGGCTGGCTTGCTTGTTCCCTCTGTTTGTGTGTGCACAAACAACTGACAAGCCAGCACACTGAGGCTCTTATTTAGCAAAGCTTCCTAAGTGTGTGCTCCAGCCTGCCCATGCTGGTGAGGCTGTTAAGAATGTGCTTAACTGTAATCAGATGTTCAAATTCAAAAGGATTTAAACATCTGCTTCTCATTAAGTGTATGCTTAAGAGCTTTGCTGAATCAGGGCCTTAGCCATCAGGAAATAAACAGAGACCACCAACTTATTTTACATATACTCTTGAAGAGCGTTCGGATAGATAGTAATGACTTTCAGTCAGTATTGACCAAAGTTGGCTTTGAACTGCTGACCTAGAGGTGAAAGGCTTGTATCCTATTACCAATCTCTGGAGCAAACCAGTCTTACTTGTTTTCAAATATTAATGAATTAAGTCAAGTCAAAATGTAGCCCCATTGATTGCCTTTTCCTCATATTTTTCCTGTGTCAGCATCAGTAACTGATACTGCTGTAGAAAATCTTTGGGAATCAGTGCTGCCCACATTTCTCTGGTTTAAATCACTTGCACTGTAAGCAGAGTCTTAATATCTGAGACAGTTGGCTAGTTCCTAAAAATATTTAGAAATGGACCTTTCCACAAATGTTGATAGTAACTGTTCATCAAGGAAAACATACTTATGTGTAGGGTCTAATTAATTATTTAGGTATCTATTCTCATTGTGATATGCAAACATAACTCTCACTGACACTAATAGGAGATTCATATGCAGCCAGGAGCAGGGGAAGTCCTTGGAGAGTATTTAGACAATATTCCTTGAAGGATTAGGGTGGGGAGAGGCAGGGAGGAAGATCATTGATGCAAACATTAATTTGTCATTTTTCTACAGAGGCTATGTGTATTTCTATTTTAAAAAGACAGTGGGGACCATTAACTAATACTTAAAATTCTGTTTGCATCTGTAAAGGCAGAGCTTAGATGAAGGCCACACAGAGACCTCCAGTTGAAAGTGGAGGCATGTTAATATTGAAGAAAAGCAAATGCTCCTAGTAAGTGCTCTTCTGAAAACTTTCATTTTAGTCTTGCGTATTTGACTTCTGGGAACCTTTGTTTCCTATGAAAGGAAGCTTATTGAATCACAAGTATTATCTGAAATATGGGTGTGTTTCTTTATCATTGGATATAGGATGTACATTTGATCCACTGATTCAGGTGTTGAGTGGCTGCGGTCAGATATTGCGAAGGCCCATTTCCAGTAGGGTTTGCTCAGTTGCTGGGTGACCTGTGCACAGTGGTGTCCCATGCACATAGGACCTACGTGACCTAGAACAGGTCAACAAACCAGGGACATCTGGAGCCTAGACAGTGGCATGACTGCAAAAGCAGATTTGCAAAAGCAAAAGAGATTCTGGTGCTATGGCAAGAGTTGTACATAATTTCATTTTTGAGTCTTTTTAAGCCATCCCAACATCTCAGAAAGCCATCCTTCCAGTAGCACTGTATCAGAGGAACTTCAGTCCAGGTTGGTAGAACTGGCTGTCAAAAATTATGGTAGTATCAAAATGACATACTCCAGTCTCTGTCTCTGCTGCTTCTCCTCCCTGGAGCTATCCTGCCCTACACAGCTCAGTCAAGGGGTCCTCCAGCTGTATCAGATGTGGGTCCAAAAACCCTCAAGCTTAGCTTCACCACTGTGCTCAGTTCCTAAAATTGGTTATTTGCAGCAGGGAAGAGCAGCGCTCTAAATAAGGCTTCCTGGGGCTTTTGGTTTTTTGGTTTTACTTGCTTTTCCCTGCAGATGTGGTCTGCCATGGGCTGAACAGGGACTGAGAAGGGGTAGCTGAAGGGCCCTGTTTTAGCTGAGGCTTTTGGGGTCCATGTTTATTGCCTTTTCTGCATTTTGAAACTAAAGTCCTCTGCCCTACTGTATATTTCTGGTGCTTGGAATTTCTGAACCCTTCCTGTAAGTCGCATTGCAGGCATGTTAAGTCAGTTTACAGGAGGAACTGTGATGCCATTAGTAAATGCTTCTGGCAAACAGCATCAAGTAATCTGCAACCCCTGAGAAAGTTATCATGGCCTTTTTCCCTGCTGCACACCTGGCAGGAGGGCAACATGCTGGGAATCATCACCCTGACCTTCTCCTTGGTTTCCTGGCTCTGTGAGGAGTCTGGCCCTTGCTAATCTTAGGGGTTGTGTATAACGTGGTGAGGCGCACAAATTCCAGACAGAAAAAAAACAACTTTAAGTGGGTAGTATTTCTTTAGCGTAAACATTTTCCATGAGTTCTGGAAAACCACAAAATAATAATGCAAAGTTACTGGAAAGCAAAACTTAATAGAAATTGCATCCTGATACAAAAAAATAATTCACAGCAAACCAGTGATACTTAGGAGAAATAAAATGTAAAAAGAGCAAGTCAAATTTCCAGTGAAATATAAATTGGATTACTAAAACCTTTTAATTAATCGAAGATTGAATCAGCGATTCACAAAAGGCTATCTTGAAAATTTATTATCTTATCTTGACAGCGTGTCATTTGTGGTGGGGAAAATTACCAAACCCAGAGCAGAGGATAAGGACTCACCTATAGGCATGCAAATATCTCTAGGAATTCAAGTTTTTTAGCCTGGAGACACTGCAGTTTACTTCAGCCTAACTCATTTTCCCGAAACATTCAAAAGGTTGATAAATTCCTCTACCAGCTATTTTACCACATTCTGTATACTGCTGAAGATATTTACTGCTTTCTCTAATGTTGGATTTTTCAGGTTGACATAAAAACATGAAAGAAATGTCATCGCTTTAAAAATGGTCTTTTTAATAAAGACTGAAAAAACTTTTTATGAGATGTTAGTTTGGGCGTGCTGGATCACTAGATTCAGTTCTGGGTTTTGACTTATATTTACTTTAACTGACACATCTTTTCACTATAGTTCAGAGAAAAATGAGCAAGCCCATGGGGGGGGGAAATCACAAATCAAGGGTAGTAAACCTGGTTTTGGATCTTTTTATGGGAAACAAACGTTTCTATGAGTAAGGTGATATTTTTGTTGAAATGTTTTAGGTTTTAGTTTAAAAAAAAAAAAAAAAGTCTCCTCTTCTGTGTTCCTCCCAAGCCAATTTGTTTTTATTTTTGGCAAACAAAGAAAACACTCCTCTTTTCCAAAGCTAAACATAAGTTTACATGGTCCTTTGTATAAGCATGTGTTTATTCACATGCATTGTCTGCTATTGGTTTCAGTCTTCATGATACTTTGCTCTATAAAACAGACCTGTTGCAGAGTAACTAAACTGGAGACTCAAAAAATTTCAGCTTACTGTGCTGTTATGCCCTGCTCTTCCCTGGGACTGATGGCTCCAAAACAGAGGCAAATACGGAAGGAGGAAATACTGAGTTTTCTAAGGGTCTGGACTGTTTGGTGGCTCTAAAACTCCTTCTTCAGGCAGAGATACAATAGTGCCAGGTAGAACAGCCCATTAGCCCAGTCGTTGTCACTTCATGAATAGAAGACATACATTTAGCTGTCAGTGAAGGTAAGGGAGGTCATTTGTAACCAGAACAGGTTGTTTTGTCAGAGCCTAGGGTTGACATCAACCTAGGTCAACTGGGGCAGCACCTACTTACATGCATAAATATTGATGCCTTTTAACTAAGTGAAAAAATATTATATTACAAAGAAATAGGGAAGAGGGACAGGGCTAATCAATTTCAGTCAGTCCTGATCAAAGTTACCTGTGTATCTTTGCGAGCTCTCCTGTCAGAGAGCTGCCTGATGGGGAGAGGATGCTCCACTGTCAGACCTGCTGCTGCTCTCCAGCCCTCACGCCCTCCTCTGCGAGGCAGCACACTGGGAGCATGCTGGAGGCAGAAGGCAGGCGGGTGGTCACCCATGGCACCCACGAGGCTCAGCAAACCCCCGAGAGCACGGCATCCTTCTCTGCTGTACCAGGCTGCTGCTGGGGGAGGTGAGCCACAGCCCCCGCTGACAGGGACATGCTCCCCTCAGCAGCCGCCGAGTTTATTTCTTTGAAGAAAGAATCTGAATGTACATTGCTGAATTTGGTCTGAGAGGGCTTTTTCAGGCTGAGGGATTTACTCAAACCTGCTTTCTAGCTGGGGTTTTCAATGGTTTGGTCTATGTTTCCTTAACAAAGATATATGCTGGGATTAAAGGATCTTGAGTTAACCTCCCCGGTTTATTTAAAATGCACTCTTTGTAAAATACACATCAAAAGTGTCATGAACTCTCTTTCACTCTGGGTGGCATAGAGGGTGGAGAAATGTTATAAACAAAGTAATACAGGGTAAATTGTAATCTAAGAGGCAACCTTTTTTTCCTATAGAAGGCAGCTGAACCAAACATGCACTCCCTAGCTGCAGAACTGTGTGAAGGAGGATAATGTCTTATTATTATTATTGCTTTATTGTTACGCTGCTTCATTGCAGTATTTTGTACCCTTCTGGGAAAACAGTTTGGACATAAATGTAATTTATACGCAGCTGAGGTTTGTTGAGCACTGCTGTTTGCTTCAGTGAGAGGAAGTTGCAGGTGGCTCGCAGGTTGGCAAGTGTGCTGTATTTAACACTGCTCAGCTTCTGTAGTTTGGCCTTCGGGGCTAGGGATTCACTAACATCTATTTACCTTATGGCAGTTCCCAAGATACTCCCTTAAATACCAGCCACTGGTTGTGCTTTCCTACGCTTGTCAAATAACAGATTTGGAACAAATTGTGTAGAATTACAAGTGGCACAAATGGAATGCATAATTATCTACCTAGCTGCCAGAAGACAATGATAATTATGTTTTTATTTTAAATCATACAGTGGAGATGGCTACATTTCTTATAGTTCTAGTGTTGCTATGACCATAATAACACTTTAGGCTTCTAGTTCAGACATGTGGTTTAACCATTTTTCTCCGCCCCCCCCCCCCCCCCCCCCCAATTATAGCCTAAGTAACAGAAGGCAAGTAAACACCTTACTTTACACATTGGCACTTGCATTACAACAGGACACAGAGCAACAATTGCACATCCTGGAAAATATATTTGCATAGTTAAATCAAAGTCTATGTAAGATGGAGGAGGTTTCAAACTAAGAGGTGGGGAATTAGTCCCATAACAAGATCAGAATTTGTGTTTAAATATCCTATGTTGTCCATGCACTAAAAAGTACTTCTCGCCGTGATTTCAAATGGCAGTGTTTGCATATTGAATACTCAGCAGTGGTTTAGGGAAAGAATGGGTACAATATGGTAACTGCAGCTGTGAGAGGGAAGGATATGAGCCATCAGTTGGCCCAGCTAGCCCTTATGGCAAAGATGTCAAACTGTGCTGCCTCTCGCCCTTTACACATGTCAGTCTATCTACTGTTGCTGTTTATTTGTTGCAATTTTGGTCAGAGCTTTGGGACCTTCATCACACCTGCTCCTTTTCTCAGTGCATCAGATGCGCTGTTGCATCTGTGGCCGTGTAATTTGTTCCTGTCTGTTAAGTGCCACTCTCCAGTCGTGGGCACAGCTTACCAGCCAAGAAGTCACCAGTGAGAGCAGAAGCCATATGGAATCGAACTCATGTGTTTTTCTGCTTCATAACAATGTTTAGCTGAAACACTTTCTGCAGCCTGTTGTTAACATAGCCCTGGTGCTGGGACATGCTGGGATGGCTGCTAGGGTGGAATTGTCAGAATACAAAATATTTTGTTCCCCACCGAATGGCTGACAAAATCATTCCAACTGGGGAGAAAGAAATGAAATGAGGAATGGAAATTACCTTCTATTTGAAGGACTGAAAGGGAATGATCATGTGGGTAGGGGGAGCCCCAGCCCAAAGTACTGTATGTGGCCCCCCTCCCCCCTCAAGGCACGTACACACGCAACGTGCTCAGAAGTTAACGTTCAGTAATGAAGGGTGTAAGATACTGCTAATAATGATGCTGTTTCAGGACCTCAACAGCAAACTTGCAGATGGTATTATCAAGACTTAATTTCTCCCATAAGGTCACCAGCCCTGTTGTGAAATTATGTTTTGAATTGAGAGGCTGATGATTCCCTGCAGGTTCCTGGGTGACCATGTTGTCACTATGAGCTATGTGATTTTGTATAATTTTTCCATCTATTTCACCTGTTTGAAGCCTTAATCTTTCCTCCATGTTAGAAATACTTTTAATGTTTACTCTAGAACTCCATTTTGGCAGGGATGTTTCACAACCCCGTGTAACTCTTTGTAACTCTCTAAGGTCACATTTTAATAAGTAAATGCACTCACTCCTTTGCCATCTGTGGGTGATGAACACCTGCATTAGGAGAGCACTGAATTCTTTCAAGATAGTCTTGAATAGACTTGTGAATAGAAGTATCTCCTACATCTCAAGACATGTGAAAACAATAGTCCCACAGAGTCAAAGGCACTGTATTATGAAATTTAAACGTGTTTTGCTTACACGGGTCTTAGGATAAATCCTTTCTTTCTTTCAGCTGTGAAATCCCTCTTTCAATCCTTCAAATAACCCGTCTGAAAGAAATCATTCCAGCAGAGCCATTACAATTAATTCTATTATGTAAACCTGTAGTTTCAGATTTTCATTAAACTGACAAATGGTTCCTCACGAGTCATTTTCTAAATTACAAAATACATCTTGGCTGTTTTAAAAGGCCTGTTATCACACACTATCCTGTAACATAGGACTATATTAGTGGGGTGAAATTTAGTCCTCAGCCAGGATTTTTAAGGAACTATGTTAGGTGCTGATGTCCATCTGTAGGCATGTAAATAGAAAGCCTAGTTTTAAATTACTTAGGATCCAAGGGAGTTGATTGGTATACAAGATTTTTTGGGGAAAAAAGTTTCCACCTTTATCAGGGCACTATGAAAATACTAGTGTTTGGAACAAAAAAATTGTGGTACAAAGTGCTAGGTAACGTTAATGACATTAGAAAATAGGGTTTGTGCCAGTCTTTTCTGGCAGTCCTAAGCACATCTTCCCCCTCAAGTGAAGGTCCTGATTTGCCTGGGCCAGCGCTAAGGTAAACTTGGCACTGTGGGTCTTAGTGGAACCTCCCAGAAGCGGCAGAGGTGTCGTTATACGGGCGAGCATGGGAATTTAGCTGAATGGTCTCCTAAAGAAATCAATATTCAGATAATTTCAAAAGAACCATTCAACAAAACCTTGGATAAAATGACAGATTACTTACAACGTTGGTTTAAAGCATTTATGCTGATAATTAAGAATAACAGACAGAGTATTAAGTAAAGGAGAGCAAACATCTAGCCAGTCATTAAAAGAATGGAATTTTTCTAATCCTCTTACAAAGATGCTGTTTTGGGTCAAAGTCCATTTCTGCATAAAGCAGCCACACCATGTTTTTTAAGTCAATGAAGAGCTGAGAGCTGTAGCTCAGACCCTCAAAACTACTTTAAACAGACAACTCCCACTGAGAGACAAGCATTTAAATTAATCTGGGGACTTGGGCCCATAAGGTGAATAAAGAGAGTTTAGTTCATGCTGTACTGTATAGTAAATAATTATGTAGCTGAATTAATTAGTTATACCAGAAATTTACTAATGCTTTATTCACTGGAAGTTTCCATATTCTGTATTGCACATGTTTTATCTCAGGGTTAAGAAATTCTGAGAAGTGCTTTTTATTAGGTTAAACTGACAGATTTTATTTCATACAGAGCCACATTTATAGACAACATCTGTTTTTTACATTTACTCTCTTTTTTGTTCACCAATGATTGTTTGTTCCTGGGAAAAAGGGTATGTGACTGTTTCTGTCTGCCTCACAAACAATTTTGAATCTGCAAAATAAAGTCAAATCTACATTTTTATTTCTTAGGTACCTGTGAAGACTCAAGCCTCATGGTCTACTTGTGCTATTTTGATCATTAGTAAGTACTCTTAATTGCAGTTGTCCTCCTTTGAGTCCTTTTGACCCCTTGTAGGATCTGTGAGGCAGTAAGGTCCAGTAGAAGATCCTTCAAAACTAATCTCAAATCTTATGCAATTAGGCCTCCTTGGAAGATATTGTTTAATGAGTTGGAAGGACCTCAAATTCTACTTCTAGCCTATCAAACCCAATAACAACTCCCTAAGCTGCATAATTAACCTTTCCCTTGGCAACTTCTTCCACACTTGCCTTCATGTCATCTTGTTTGAAGTCTCTGTCTGAAATGTCTTTATCACCCTGTTTATTGCTCAAGTCTAAAGGGAGAAGTCTTTTCTTCTATAAGGCCTATAAACCTGACTGTATTAGCCAGCATAGTGAAGGAACTGAGTAGATGGCACTGTACTGCTTTTCTCAGTATCTCCTGTTCTTGCTGTTGCAAATGTAGCATGTATGAACAGCAAGGCCCAAATACTCCTGTCTGTAAGCTGTGTACAACACACATGACTAGCTGGAGGTACGGTCCGCTGTTGTGAGAAATGCTCCTGGTAAGGATCATAAGCTGTTTAAGAGTACACTGGCCAATAGTGCTTTTTCTTCTTGTGTTTAGGCAACTAAGCAAACTTACTCTCATTTCAGAGAAGGGGCTCAGAAGTCTGGACAGGACAAGACTAATGTTTTCAAAACTGCTGTCTCATTCTACCAGTGTTTTGGTACAGCCTTAGCCCTTGGTATTCAGAGCTGATGTGGATTGCTCAAATCATCTACACTACATGAGCAATTCAAGTGTTCTCAGCCAAATAAACAGACATAACGGCAGGTATAGGAAAGTTATATTTAAGTTGTATGGGATTTTGCTCTTCAGTAACACATAGTGCGTATATATATAAACTGATGGCGGACCTTGCTGGATCCTTAACAAGAGAAATAGAATCGAGCAAGTGCATGGAAATTGAAGTGAGGCTCAATTTACTGCAGTTAGTACAATTAGAATCTTAAAAATACCTCCATCCCCCATTTCATTCAACATTTTTGTGGTAAAAAGCTGATGGGTCAATTTTTTTTCTTAAGAATTTTTTCCTCCCTAAAAAACATACCCTATGGTGAATTAAGGATTAAACAAGAGCTGACCCTTTTAGTCTGAGGAATAGGAGAGAAAGGAGTGAGTTGATTCTTTCTCATTTTACACACCACAATTACTTAGGACTCTTGTGAGCTTAATCCTGTCCTGAGCATATTACAACTCTGGGAAAAGAGAAGGGAAAAGGAGGTTTTGATCTGAATAAAGCTAGTTTGTGCCACATAACAGCACTGTAGAGGGCTGCGGCTTTAAATGCTAAACTGCTCTGACAGATGGAGTATATTATATGCTATAGCTACATAATTTTTCTTCATAACTTGCTGCCTTTTGACCCTGAGTTCAGCACAATAACGTATTAATGCCCCTGCACCCTCAGCCTGTTTCCTGAATTAGCTTTTGTGTTAAAATAGGAGCTATTCCTAGTTATTTTATTTTTACTTTCTCCTCCTCCTCTTTCTTTTATTCAGATACTAGTTAATGCAATAATGACTCAGGTGATAACTTAGGGCTAGGTTATTGATGCTAAGTTTCCCACTCCAACTCCCTCTCCAGCCTCTGTAGACCAAGTTACAGTACATCATTGATTGCACAATGTGGCAGGATAGCAGAATTCAGGCTTTGAGTAATAATATGATTCAAGGTCTCTTGAACCCTCTGTAATTAATTCTATTAACAGACGACCTGGTGCTTAATTAGCAAGTCATTTGGAATCAGAACATACAGTAAGTTACATTTCATATAAGATATGCTTCTGAGAGTCCTTTAGAAAGATACTTCCTTTTGAAAAAAAAATCCGTGGCCATATTTAATCAGGTATTGATTGGCAGTTAGTTCTGAGGAGGCTGTAGACATAATTGTAGTGCAAAAAGTGCCACAGCCTGTGAAAAGCCAAAGTATATTTTCTCATGAAGTGATAACTTTGTCATAATTACGATCACCTAACTAGCAGCGGACAGCAGGGAGAAGCCAGGCTCCATCTGTGCCTGCAAGCTAGTGCTGATATGTACCTACCAGCTGCACGGGAATGAAGTTTTACAAAGACTTTCTGTCATCATTGCACAGATCTTGCTCCAAGGTCCTTCAGGTTCCTCAGTGACATGACTCCTGCTGCTGTTCAAAAAAGGTGCAAGTATTAACAAAGTGAATGACCAAACTAATTGCCTAGAGCCCTTAAAAATGTTGCCGAATCCAGCAGTGTTTAGCAAATGCTTGGCATCCTTGGGCATCTTCATTTTCTTGTCTCCTGAGTTAACTCAGAGGTGTGAAGTTCAGTTTTAATTTCTTCTCCTTTGAGATGCTAATGAATTATAAGGCGTAATCTAAGAGTGATTTATCTTAAAATGTCTGTAACTCCCACATTAAAATATTCTATTCAGAGTGGGGAAAAAAAATATCCACTCTCTGAACTGCTTACACTAAAGCCCCATAGCACTTGGTGATCCTCTAGTAATGCTGGTCTGTGAAAGTGTCTGGAGTCTCAGGCAATTACTGGAGAGGTTTGAGACTCATCAGAAGTGTCCCCCTAGCTCAAACATAGTTTATACTGCACTAGTCTTTAAACGTGATGCTATCTAGTTATAGATGGCAGGGTGTTCTGGAAACCCTGGAACAGACCTGCTCCTATTACCTGGCCCTGGCAGGTGGTGGGGAAAAGTCTTCACTTTGGTAATTTGGACCTCTGAACTCAGCCAGTGATTAGAAAACTAAATTTTGCCGAAGGTTGGAATTAAAATCACAAAGTAATAGAAGCCAAGTTTCTCTAAAATAAGCAGACCTGCCAGAAAGATATGACTTGGAAAACTAGACTAGAAGCACATGCTATTCTTTGGTTCTGCTCTGGGGTTTTTGTTTTTGTTTTTTTTTCTAGCACAAACAATGCAGATTGTTTAGATCATGCATATATAATACATGTTAACTTTATAGTCTTGTATATAAAAGGTTAGTGTGGTATTGTGGGAATATTTTTGCACAATTTTCATCATTGCCAGTATACATAAAAAAACCCCATTTCTTTTAGTTTTGAAGTAATAACTCCAATGTGTATATGACATACTGGTCCTCCATCTAAACTCAGCATGTGCGTTTCATTGCCATGTGTTAGAGATGCTGCTTTGTGACTAAAGCCTTGTGTAAGGCAGTATCTTAAGTCTCTGAGAAGACTGCACAGCACAGTTCAGCAAGTCTTTACTTGTTTATTCACATTCAAGTTAGAATTGTAAAATGGTTTTGATTAGCTCCTGATGCTTTTAGATACTCTTGCAAATCAGTAGATGCAGTGTAAGTTTAGAAAAGGCTCAAGGAATCTTGTCCGTTTTGTCAGTTTATATATCATGTCTTGATTTAGTTCCTGATTTCAGAGAGAAGTTTCTAGGCTAGTACTCAGAGTACTAATATTGTTCAAGCAGCTAAGGCTATGGTTTTAGATCTCGACGGTCTGCTTAAATATCCTAAAGAATAACTTAACTAGACCTGCTATGATGCCAAGGCCAACAACTTCATTCCTGAGTGTACAGGTGCTTGTAGTTGGGGAGAAAATAAAGAAACTGTTTTGGATTTGGAATACCATTGTACTCAGTCAGGTGCAAAAGAGAATTGAAGGAAAGAAGAACTATGTCTGTGCAAACCCCTCTCCCCAAAAAACTCACACACACGTTGCCTAGTGAGTGTCAAGTGGGTCTTTGCTCCGGCATCACAACTTTGCTCACCCATGGGCTGTTTGTTACATTTTTCAGCTTGTTTCACTTCATATCATTTCTTGCCGAGAGGCCACACTTATAGGCCTGACCTGAATACTGGAGTTATGAAGAAGAAAAAAGTCACCCTGATGAAGAATAGATAGTGACAAAGACTTTATTCTCCTGTCCACACCATCAGCTGAGAGGGACCTGCTATCAGCAGTAACTGAGACTTGAATCACACGTTTTCAATGCTGCAGGCGGGAGATGGTCTTGAGTTACAAAGCTAAGTCTCACATCAATTAAAGTCTGTGTGCACAGCAGCTGCATTCAGAAAGGTGGAAGAGATTTAATCTTCACCTTTCACCTTGGGTCAAAATACAAGGTTACCAAGACAGACTGTTATTAAAAATGGATTGTTTCTGCCAACTTAATGTTAAAAGTTTGCAGTTATTACGAAAGCGCTTTATTACTTGCTCCCTTTGTTAAGGAAACTTGCTGTTAAATAGCAAGGAAGTAATAAAACAGTTGAAAGGAACGAATAAATATTTACGCCAGACTTCCACAGTCTGTAGCAGTTTTAGTCTTTCTCCTTGATAAAAATTAGAGAATTATTCTCTAATGCGTCTTACTGGTGAGTAGGTGAATTATTCTGATTGAGTATAAAGAGGCTCCCAGGTTTGAACACTAAAGGTGTACTTAGTTTGAATGGATATACAGTGGGAGGAAGGTTTTATTTTAGTACAAATAATCATTTAAGAAACAAATCCTATATGAAGCACTAACTTCTTAGCTACATCTCAGAAATCATATGTCCAAATTCAGCTCACCACTGAAGTCTCTGGGCATCTTCCATTGTTTTTCTGAGGAAGCTGAATAAAGCCTGACGGGGAACATCTTGCTGATCTGTGTTCCCCAGATGCACTAAAGGTAAACAAGGTATGATTGATCACATTGGTATCTTGCTGCCTTTTAGACGTTGTCTTTGATTTGAATTTGAGGCCAAACATCTTCATATTCAAATAAGCAAATTCCTATAGCCTTTGTGTCTCTTTGTACATCTAAATGAAGAAATTGCCACAGAGAGATAAATACAGATATTTTTCTGTGGTTTTATACAGACTATTTTCCAAACTTTTGTCGAGAAATATTTAACTTCAAGAATATATATGCGTTCTAAAGGTGGGGTCAAAACCTGTGTTTCATATGGGTAAAGGTCTGCCACTGCTAAAGTCAATGCAATCTTTGCCACTAACTTGGAATGGTATGAATGAACTGCCTGTGAACAAGGGAAACTCTTACTGTCATTAATTTACAGAAATTTTGTTGTTCCAGTTTTACATCATTAACCTCAGGTAGAGTAAAGCTGTCGTAACAGAATAGAAAAAGCAAGCTGTGCTGGTAGCAACTCTTACGCTTTAAGGATAATGTTTGGAACAACAATTCAGCCAATAAAGTTGAATTTAGGGAAAGAATTTTCATCTAATGTAGGAGTCAAACATGCAATTTGGTATGTCGGTGCTGGGTTCAGCAGCACTTGCACTGCGATTGTGTCCCTTTGAAAAAGTGATTCTAACTAGCATTAGTCCTCTGTACAAAGACTGTATATTTCATGATGTGTACATTGTTTGAGTTATAGCTGAATATGACTTTTTAATATATTCCAGATATGTTAAGCAACAACTGAAGAAGTATGTGGAGCATGTTCTAGTTTTTGTTCTAAAACACATGTATTTTATTTATAATGTGGAAACTGTACAGTCATCGCAATAGTTACACTCTGATATTTAGCTTTTTGTTAAAAAACAATACCTTTATTAAAATTGCAGCACTATTTTTAATTAATTTTCTATTTAAACAATTATCTTAATCTATTTAGAGTTTGAATGATACAGAGTGATACCGATCATCATTTGCACATTAAAAAAGGTTCTGCTCAATGGTTCCAGGTCTGAAATAAGTCATAGAGGGCTTAGATCCCTTGTGTCATATGATGACGTTCATTCAAAAAGGATAGAAATCTTCTTGCCTGTATGGTGTCTAAATGAAGGTTAAAAAAAAATGAACTGAATATAACTGTCAAAGCAGCTAACATATAAAAACCTTAAAGGTTTTTAAGCCCTAGATATGTCTTTTTGCTAATCAAAAGTCACCTTGTAGTCCTTGTGGCTGATGTCAACTCTCAGTATAAGGTAGATGGAACAAGCTTTCCCAATCCGCTGTTGACACAATGAGAGGGAAACTGTATGTGTAGTTACTGTGTAATAGCCTCTCTACAGTGGTCTGCAAGGAACAGCTTTGAAAATGTACTGTGGCAAAGAAAAAAGAAAGGGAAAAGGAAAAGCAAGCAGAAAAAAGGGAGAAGAAGGAAGGAGAAGGGGAAAAGGGAAGGGAGAGGGCAAGGGAGAAATTGCCTTGCAGGTTATAAACAATACAAAAAAGCAGTCATATCTTTTTCCAAAACTCCACTTTCTGCCTATGCAATGCTGTTGCATTCAGCTTGCAAAGCAGAAGGGGAAACCCAGTCTTGAAGACACAGCAGTCTCAATTTTGCAGTGACTTCAACTCAGGCCTCCCAACCTCCCGGCTGTGGTGCAGCCCTGCCATACACACCTCTCTCCGTATGCTTCCCCCGGCTTCACACAGGTACCAGGATCACTTGCATGTAACCTTGTATAAGGCTGTTTCCCAAGTCACCTGAAATAATACTGGCAGCGCAGAATATAAACACATCGCTGTGTACCACCTTATTAAACACAGATGTGGCTCTTGCGAGGGCCTTGTTACCTCGAGGTGTCTCACCTTCATTTGCTTGGGTACCAGTATCCTACAAAGAGATCTCTGTTGTACTGCATTAGTGCGGTGGTGGCAAACCCAGCCTCAGGTAGGGGCTTTCTGTAGGGGATGCACGGATAGAGGGCAGAGGTGTTCCTCTAATCCTGACCTCCTCAGGATTTAAGGTCAGAAGGCCAGATTTTTTTGTTTGTTTGTGCATAAGGTATGTTCACTGCCAGACTTTGGAAGCCCTTAGTTAAGCTGATAATGCCTGGAAAAATTCACCACCAAAATCTGAAAAGCTTTATGAATAACATTTGAAAATATAACCGTTGCTACCTGTTAATTTATTAATCTAGGAAACCAAAGGTGTTGTGTACCAGAATGTCAGAACTAGTGGCAGAAATGCATGTAGCTGATGCCTTTCTGGGTTTCAGTGGGATTTCCTTGGTGTTACTTTGTTTTTAAGTGTCCTATCATCTGTGGTTAATGTCTGTTTTGCCACTGGTGAGGGGCTTGATAAAAACTGGACTAGTCCGATTGAATTTTTCCTTCATTACAATTTTTATACAAATTTGCTGATTTTCTGCTAGGACATTTCTGCTCCAGGACAGAATTTCTGCCAAAAATAGAGAGGCTGGCAGAGATTTCAGTAGTCCTTTATTCAACAATGTTCCCTGGGCTGAGGGAAATTTAGTCACAAGTCGTTAGTCCAAATCAGACAGATGAGAGGTCTGACCACTAGGCTTTTAACAGGGACTGCATGGGTCTCTCCTGAGTTTTTGGTTTTTTGCATAAAACTTCAAAAAGCCATGTTTTCCATCCCAACAGGGAACAGGAAAAGATTTTGCTTGAAAGCTGAAAAAGTTTCATGGTACAGAAACACTATTTCTTATCCATATGTAATCCAGAATTGAGTTTGTCAGTGCAGGCTGAATTCTGTCTTTGATCTCTAAAAGAGAAAGGCAGCCCATGAAAATACTGCTGAACTAAAAGAACATAAACAGGCTTAAAATACCACATTCTGATAGAGGGTAAAATGACATTGTGATGGAGCGTATACCACCAAATCCAGGGCCCAGTGAATTTAGCAGGGAGGCTCATTGTGCAGTAAAGGGACAATTTCAAAGCTCTGAAATTTGATTTCACTTTTTGCCAACCCATATCTGAACTTCCTTGTTGAATTTCTAGTCTCATTATCTGATCTTTGGCATTTTGTTTTCCCAGAAGTATGGCAGAACAAATAATTTCTTAGCAAAGCATGTACACATCCAGTGGATTTCTCTGGGGAGATCTTTTAATTTGATGAACACCTCAGATATATCTTAGTTGCTTCTTGCTTAGTAATAGATCGGCAGAAAGACAAATAACGCTCTGCCTTTCTCAAGTCCTGGAGAAGCGTGTGCCAACCATATTCCTGCAAGGCAGCTTTGAGGTCTCCCTTCTTTTATGAAATCAATGAGAGCTCAATTGCCTGGCTGCACTCAGCATGCAGGTCCCTGGAGCAGAAGATTGGTGTACCAGTGTAAAAGCTGGTGTAATCAGGGCATTTTCAGTGCATGTTGGCAAATTCTGATGAGCCTAAATGCCTCCCTCTCATGATCCTTAATGAACCCTATAGGAAGGGACGTACCAGTACAGAAAATAAGTTCTATGTGTTGTAGCATGGATCTATTGCCACCAGAATATAAGAAAAGTATGGCATCATTATCAAAAAAGCCATAAGAGCACACATTGAACGTCCTATCGGCTCAACAAGGAGCAATGGGGCTCCGAGTGACCTGAGATGGCTTAATTGTTATCTGCCTTTTACTCTGATTTTACTCATGGAAAACTTGTTTTCCTCTCCATGCACTACAAATAACCAGTCACCTAAAACATTAAACAATGAAATTCAAATGTACTGAGTTAATCACTGGAAAAGTGCTTCATCTGAAAACTCCACCGGGGGGATCACATTTCAGAACACAAGTGTCCTTGTACAGTATGCATTTCCTCTCTGGTTCACCGGTTTGCTCATGCAGAGATTTAGAGTAATACTGAATTACGGCCCGAAGCCATGCCTGACTATCTTTTTCATTAATTACCTTCTATGGCTTTGGGACAGATTAACTGATAAATATATGAATCCCTAGTGTAGTAACCTTTATGGTGTACTTAGACTAACTGGTAGGCATGTAATCTCAGAATCTGTGAAAAACTTTTTTCTTTCTTCCTGTAGATTACTACTGTGCTCTTGCTATCTGAGTTGCCTGTCCAAGCTGCTGTATTTTCTTTGCTAAAAGGTGCTGTTAAACCAACAACTAGCACCTCTACAGCAGACTTCTACAACAGTCCAAAAGGAAGATTGCTATGGCTTTTCAGAAAATACATTTGCTTCTTTTTTTCATATGTTAGGATGAAAGATGGGTGAAACTACAGAATGCCCTGTGTTACCTTTTCTGGGCAACAGATGCTTCAGAGTAGTCTAAGAAATACATATCAAACAACCATTTTTCGGTTGTTTTGGGGTTTTTTTCACCTTTTTTTTTTCTTTAGCAAAATGTCTCAGAAACTGGCCATTCTGGAAGGGTAATCACACTGTCTTTAAAAAAAGCCTAGTTCCTGTTGCAGCTGGGTTTTATGTTCCTCTAACCTGCCCTTCAGCAAAGTATCCGTTGCAAGTTATTTGACCAGTGTACCTCCTCCTCCTCTGTGCAAAGACTACTCAGATTTTTTAAAATTTTTAAATTCAACGAGAAGCACTTCAGATACTCATTCTTTGTATAGAGAGCTGTTGTCTTTTTTGCTTTGTTTCTTGTGGGTATATTTACTGCATAATCTAGCTAGTAATCTGGTTAGACTATTACTGAACAGCAACCTTGCTGGGGTTGCTTGAAACTTCCCAAATGTAGTTCCAAAAGCTTTGCTTTAGGTCATCATTGCAAGTCAAAAGAATCACTTGACCACAGCCTGAAGAAATCAAATAAAGCCAGGTATCAGTGTTATAAAACATGTATACAGAGAGAACTGAACTAATGTGCTTGCATACTTGTTCCTAAGGCCTTTGCATTGATGTATGTAATCAATTACTAATAATATGTCATAAGACCATCTATCTACCAGGAAATGAGCTCAGGTGAACAAATCTTTTCACTAATGCCATTATAGCAGGTCAGTTTATGTCTATTCCTGTTCACTGGTTTGGATCTGAAATGGTTGTCTATCCCTGTATCTGTTCCACCCATAACCTCAATTTCCATGCCCACAGCATCTTTACCGTAGAGCTGCTCTCACATGTGCAGTATCCTTTTTACAATTACTTTTGGCATGTGTAATCGAATGGATGGTTTGGAAGGGCAAGAAGGAATGTGAAAGGCAGTTCAGGTGATGCTAGTAGAGGAAGAGGGAAGTGCAGAACACTATTCCTCTGGTAACGTAGTGCTTGAATGACTCACAGTATTGCATACAAATAGGTAATTATGCAAATATGGACGTGGAGCAGAAGATTCCAGGGCAAGTTACATGGATGGGACTAAAAGTTGTGTTTCAAGGATGGAATTTTTTAATAAATTTGCTGTTAATCTATTAAAAATTGTTTTTGAGCTCCCAGCCATGACAGATTAGATCTAAAAACCTAAGGTTTGCCTCAGCATTTCTCCTCTTTTGCCACATAATCATACAATCTCTTTCTGTTACTCCTGTATAGTTTAAATAAAGTTTTTATAAGGTTAGCTGAAAAAGGGGGGCACTCCTGGGTTAAAAATATTAAACATCCAGTCTTAATAAATAAATCTGTGGATGGAAAAGTATACTGGAAGAATAGGAAAAGCCAATTACACTTTCAAAGCTTTAAATATGAAGCAGAACAATGGGGAGGGTAGAGCAATCAGAGCGTTTTTGGTTTGTTAATCTTCCTTGACACTGAGATAGAATTTCCTTCAGTAGAAGATATGTAGGAAATTACCAACAAGGCTACTTATGCCCCAAAAATATGGGAGTAGCATTGCTAGTCTACAGTTCCTTAGGGTGAAGAGAGCCTTGGCTTGCATGCCCAAGCAAGAAAGTCAGTTTTATAGCAACCTCTGTCCTCCTGAGCCTGAGCACTCCTATTGCTAAGCATCCATATAATTTATGCCTATAGGACTGCAATTCCTCAGAGTAATTTTTCTTCCATCTGTTCAGCTTGAATGGAGAACATTTGTTAAATAGTGTTTGGAGGGATGTTGGCAGTAAAACGCATGCCCACCCCGATGTTAGGCTAGTTAACTGGTCTTTCTAGGCACAAAGCTGACATTGTTAGATGGCACAGAGCTTGAACAAGTACAAATATGAGAGAGCATGTTTTCTTCTTCTCTTATAAACTTGAGTATTCTTTCCCATTGTTCTTCTAAAAAGAGTTAAGATAACTAACTGCCCACTTAGAATAATTAGAAGTAGTTGAAGTCCACCTGTCAATTGTATAAAGTTAGATTAAGTCCAGTCTTTGCAGTCTGATACTTTTTCAGATTCAAGAAGCCAGAGCCATGTAAACATTGAAAGTAATTATGTCTTCTCCTCCTTTTCTTCTCCCCCCCACCCCCTTTTTTTTTTACCCCCTTTTCTTTCTAATGTTAGTTGTTACAGAAAAGAGTCAACTTGAGTTTCAGAGAGTCTGCCAAAAAGCCTCTGGCATTCCCTGGGGGATTGAATTTTACATTCTTCAGCAAACAATGTCTGTCTCCAGAAATGCAAGAGGAAAACACTATTTTTCTTTTTAATCTAATATCAATTGCTAAGCTTAACAGAGCTCTGATTTTTTTATTTTCAAGCCTGAGGAACATCTTATGTTGATGTTAATATGTGCCTTTTTAAGCTTCATTTGTTATCTTTAAGCAGCTGCTAAAGTGTAAACAAGTTCTTTTTCTTTTCTGTGTTAAAAAAAAGGCTCTTAACTTATCCAAAAGCTCCACTGCTGTTGTGCTTATTGGGCTATGCTAACACCAGTGAAAGAACATCACTGAATGCAGCAAATGTTTGGTTTATTTCAAAGCCTTTCTAAACTATAAATCACCCACATTTCTTCTCAGCCTTCTCTTTTTCCTTTCAAGTAGAAAATTAAATGAAATCAGTTAGCCAGGAGATAGTAACATAAAAAGTTATCTGTGATTGTTTTCAAGTATAATAAAGAAGGAATTTCATATTTCTGATAGTGACTTTACTTATAAAACTCCTATATGATCTAGAAATTTGGAAGTGATGTTGGGTGAGCATTTCAAAGGAGGGGTGATTTGTCAAAAAACAGTAAGTACAAAGCATTGTCCCTTTCAAGGTAAGTCAAGCTGAAATCTGACCTTTCTGGAATATTTTTATTCAGAACATATACACATTTCCCTCTCCCTGCGTTACCTCAGCTCTATATTTCCTTCCCAGACCACAAAGACTTTCCAAAAATTAAAAAGGGGGGGGAAAAGAGTGATTTTAAACATTTTGCGTACAGACAGGAGCAGAAAGGTGTGTATGTGTGTTTAAAGAGGGAGTGCAACAGGTGACATTCAGATCTGAAACTGTTTGCCATCTCCATTGATGTATACCTCGACTCCAGCAAGATCACTGCCACCTGATACAATTAGATCACTAAGACCACTCCTTGAAGTTTACAGGGTATATAAATCTGAAGGTAATCTCTTCAGACTTTCACAGGAAAACTTCACAATTAAGAAAATAATCATGTTGCCAAATTATTCCTCACAGCTTTCCAGATTTTTTTTATTTAATTTCTTTCATTTTACTTTTTTAACATGAGTATGACCCAACATGCACACCAAAGGAAATGCACAAAACTGTGTTTTAGGACTGAACTACAACATATGCATCTCCTTTAGTTAGCAGCATGTAAAAAGTGTGGCTCAGGAGTCTTCTGGCAACTTAAGGCCAACAAGTGGCTTGCTCAGCCTGGCATTATTTAAAACTGCCAAAGGACTGCACAGAGCTATGCAAAAGCAATTTGTGCCCCATCTGGTCGGTAGAGGTTTTTGAAACAGAGGGCACTTCTGGGCGTCTCCTCTCTTCCACGAGATTTGTTCAGAAAATTATTCTGGTTTGCTCTATACAGGCTTTTATTCCACGCTCTCCACTGTCCTGTCTGAATATTTTCTGTAGGACATTAAGCACTGGTGTTCTCCACCGCAGCTTTGTCCTGTCTGTGGACATGTGGGTATCTGTTCTGGAATGAATGGGTGTTCACATACTTGCTTTATTTTTGTGTTGGAGAATAAAAGCGTTGAAGAAATGTGCCTTATGCTGGAGCTAAAGGCAGTCTGCTTATGAAGCAAACTTCCTAAAGAAGCTTTGTTTCCTGCAGGTTGCTAGAAGGTGGTAGAGAAAAACATTACACCAGCTGCAGACCTCTTGGGGTCTCCCAGCTCTTGAGGCAGAGTGTGTGTGTGTATGTGTTTGGGGGGTAGGGAGGTATAAAACCTAGTGGCAGGGTTTACTGAAGGAGCAAGAGGAAAGAAACCACTGTAGGACTCCAATAAGCTGCTGAATAGAGCTGTGATTTGTCACAGGTCTACCTTTTGCTACTGAACTAACTTTTCTTTCTTTTGGTCATCTGAGATACTTCCTGTGCTTAAACCTTCCTGGGTCCCTTCATATACCCTGCTGGAAACCCTATGAATTTAACTTGCTGTATTTTTACTCAGTAGAACATATTTAGTATACATTAGGAGAATAAAATAACATGCCCTAGTGCAGTACTAGCTGTTTTAAATATCAGAAATGTAAGTGGACTTCTATAATTTTAGCATGAATGTGTTGCAGCATCAGGGACGAATTGTGCTGGGTGATTTTTATTTTTTTTTTTTTCCCCTAAAGTGATGCTTGTTTTTTTCCACATAGCAAGATCTAGCCAACTGGGGATTGCTTGCCACTCAAAGGTGTAACAACTAGTATAGTTTTGTAATTTTGCCTGTGTTGCAAACTGTTATTGTGATGGATCATAATGTCTAAATATTGAGATGGATCACACTAAACTAGATATCAAAACTACTAGAACTGTAGATGTTTAAAAGTCACTTAATCACTAAATTTTGTTCTACTCGTCCCGTTTGCCATTTTGGAAATGGTTACCAGGAGCTGGCTTAGCAGATGCCAAGCTATTCTGCACACAGCTGAGGACTCCAGCTTGGTCCTGCGTGCCCAGGCTGAACCTTTACCACCTGCGTTCAGTTCTCCTCAGATTTTATAACCTCAGGACAGTGCTGCAGAAACCAAGCAGGCCGAGTGATTTTATACATCATTTTCTCCCCTCTGAGCCTCTACAGATTTCATTTCACAGTAGAGGGCACTGTGCAGTTGGAGTTCGTCCTCTCGAGAAACTGCGTAAACTCCTGGTTTCTTGTACACATAGAGATTCCAGGGCACTCTGCAAACTTACAATTTTAGCTCTGCTCAATGCTCATGCCTAATTAAGGTAGTTATATTTTACTTCAGCTCTTGCTTTGGTTTCTAATGGATTTTTTTCTACTCTTTTGTCTCCTCCGCTGCGGTGCATTGTTAAATAGCTGCACTGTTCCATCCCAGATATGGCTATATTTTAGTGGTCAGCCAGTAGATTGCTATACATAGTATTTAGTTAAATGCTTTGTGGATCTTTCTGTATAAAAAGAGCTCCATTGAGACTAAGAGGATATTATTATTCATAATGCGGTGACTAGTTTCACACATGGCTGAAGCAAAATAAATCATCACTGTTTTTAACAAAACAGTGAGTAGACCTCTTGTTGACCACAGCATATTTGTGGTCAGCAAAGAAAGAGCCTTTTATAGCTATTAATATGCTGCCAAGGTGCTTTAGCTGAGATTTTTGCCCTAAGGGAGGTGGGCTTCCACTACCACATATTCGTGTTTCTCTGCTAAACCTTTTCTAGAACCCTACTCTTACAGAGTGATTTGACACAAAAATCCAGTCCTGAAAACAGAAACTGGTTACTGAAAGAATTGATACAGATGAATATTGTCCAGATGCTGTATCTGATAAGAAAATGAATGATGCTTTTGATTGTTCAAGCAGTAATTTTTAGTTCTGAGTAGTCGTACACAAAACAACTGATATGTCAGCATTTCTGTTATGCACACCAGCGTAAAGCCCAAGGTTTGAAGAAGGCCTGAGTGATACCAAGCATCACACTGGTCCTCTAGCTGTTTACGCTTCCAGTTCTGTACAGTTAAACTGGTGTTCAAACATTGTTTTGTAGTTGGCCTTTTTATTACACAGTCAAGGGAATGGCGTCATTTGGGGATGTTGTCATTTTCTGATGTAGCACTCGTACAATGGTACCTGACTTCCCTGGAATGACTTGGGGCAAAACATAGTGATTTCTTACAGTAAGATTCCTGCTGAACAGACACTGATGGAGCCAGTGCTGGTTCTTCAGTGCTTACTCCCATCACTTTGCAGAAGTTAATATGAACTGTTTAGCCTACATGCAGCCATCTGCCCAACTGAAAGTCCCACCAGAAATTCTGAATGCTTTTCCAGTCAAAAAGCAGGAAGTTTGAACACATTGATATGCTGTTTAAAGGGTGCAAAAGAAATGTAGTTTATAATAGTAACGGCAAGAAGAACAGATCCAAAGTAATACATAAAGAGAAGAGTCATGGGTGGTATGAGAAGAAGGGAAAGAAGATAAAATGGGAAAGCTGCTCTCCATAGCATATCATTATGTAAACCAAAAGTAGAACCCTTACTTTAAAGGCTTACATTTGACTTAAACATGTTTCTTGACATACCATTTACAAAAGGCCCTATTCTGAGCTCAACCCAGTGTAAAAAGGAACAGCTCCACCGAATGCAGTTGAAAGCTCTGTGAATTTATGGGAGGGAAAACTTATGTGAAATAAGAAGTGGGGTCGTCCTTACAAACTTATCTAAACCTTCTTGTAGTTATCCAGATGAACTTCTAGAGTTGCATATCTGCAAACACAAAAAACGCAAATAGTTTATTGAAGACATTTCTCAGCTTCTGGTGTATTTATAAATAAACTTAGACTATATATGTAAGGCATACAGAGTACACTCTCTGTGTTTACTTTGCTGTCCAGCTCTGTGCTTTCATGTGAAACAAATGGTTTCTGCCATCTTGAAACAGCATTAAAAGCATCCATTGTCTGATGTTTTTAAAGATATTAAATTCTTCATGGCTATTTGTCTGAAGTATTCTGTATTCTGCCTATGCTCTGAGCTGGCCAGATACAATCCAATTCAGAAATGATATGACTGAATCATCATCACCACAAAGATGTATCCAGGTTAATGTACACAATCTCTTTTTACGATATTTGTAGCTTACAAAAAGGTTTTGAAGAGAAAATTTTCCATCTGGATAAATGCATGTGTAGAAATACATTAGGTGCTTTAAAAAACTTCATGCTGCATCTGTGTCCTCTACAAGTGGGTGTGTCCCTGGTGCCCAGCCACGGTATGTGAGGTGATTAATGGTGCTGACAATTCTTTGGAGGAATAGAAATGGATTATAAGTTTAAAAAATGAAATTCAGTTGAAGGAATCGGATCACAACAGATTTGATTTTCTGTCATCTGTGGCAAACACTCAGGGTCCACAAATTTCAAAGTAAAGCCAAGCCTAGAAACTATTTTCCTAAAGTTTCCTGGGATTCTGTCTGTGCCTATATCTATTGTAATGCCCACTATCTTATTGATCATCTTGGGGCTTTTTTTTTTCAACATTGATGATAAATACAGAGTGTTAAAAAGGTCTTGATTTGGTAATGGTTAATAACACAGTTCCTCTTGAAGCAGTTCTGTTGGTTGCTATGGATCAGAAATTATAAATAGTGATAACAGGAGAGCAGATAACATTCGATAATATTTTACTGTGGGGAAAATGTTATCTTTTTTGTTGTTTCAATACCAACTTCATGTAAATGTAATTAGCTCTGTGGTAAAAAAATGAGAAAGTTTCATGGGTTATAGTTTTTGTGTATAATCAGCCCCAAACAGCAGTTTGTGTCCTTATCTATGACACTGCTTTCTCCTTGCTTCTATATCAAAATGAAAATGTTCTGAGCTTTTGTAGAAACTGCTACACTTTTTCACTGGACAAGAAGGATGCTGTCTCAGGGAGAGCCCTGAAGTTGTCTCTGAGGACTTGGGTGCTATATCTGCAGCAGGATCTCTCTGCTGTAGGACAAGCATTTTACACAGCGCTGTTGCTGAGTCGCTGCCTGTGAGATGGAGGTATTGCTTTTCAGTCTCACAAATGTTCTCTGCGTAAAAGACGTTTGTAATGGCTAAGTGTTAAAGTTCTGTAATGGTCCAATGAATATTTAGCAGGATTTCACTTCTCTTGCCTGCGTCTCAATGTTAAAATCTTAGAAATACTCATTAGTTCTTTCAGGGGAAAAACAGTACTGAAGGTCTCTGAGTTGTTATGACAGTTACGAAACTTGCTTATGATAACCGAAAGTGCCTTATGAGGGCCATTTAGCTGATCTGGGAAACTTCTGAAGTTTGCAAAACTCACTCCCGTGTGCAACAGTTGAGATCTTCCTCAAAGAGCAGGGCTTTCTACAGCAGTGATGCTGAACGTTGCCTTCCTCCTCCTCCTCCCCTGCAGAGGCTGAGCATGCCACGTTGCTAGTGCCTTCAGCTTTAGGATGTGAAAAGCAATGTTGGCCACCAAGGCAATCTCATTTTATCAATAAAAGCAGGGTGAGAGGCCATGTTAGGATATAACAAACCTGACCTTTCTGTTCATAGGTGCCAGGCTGCTCAAGCTAGCCACAGATATTTTAGCTGGTATTTTTGTCTAGGCCAAGCTGTCCTTGAGAAGTAAAGCTTGTTTATGAAACCTCCACTAAAAGCAGGTGTTGCAGACATCCATTAGTAACCTTTGACTTACCTTCCCCTTTGAAACTTTTCATCCCAAAGGACTGACATTTCAAAGCCCCCCTTTTTTGTGTCCCTCCAAGTTTGCATATTGTAAACATTTTTCTTCTCTGCTCTGATGGAACAGAGCCAAAAATCTGCACAATGGGGGAACTAGATGTTAATGAGCAGAGATTGTGGGAAAATGTGTACCGGGCTGCCCTGCCTGACCTGCATGATAATGCTACATTTAGCACATTCTTTTCCATTAGTGTAGCAGGCCTTGAAATGGTAGCAAACAACGCATATTGTGAAGGTTTGTTTTAAAGAAAACTGCTTTCCTAGGAGAGTGGAAATAAAAAATTATTTATTGTGTACAGTTGGCCGACAGACAGCTGGCCCTGGAAATATTTATGCACTAACAGTGGTGTGAAATTATATATTCTTCTTCATGTTTTCAGTAAAATTGCTTTACGTGAAGGTTTAAATTATGTAAACCACAAGTATTACGTACAGGCTCATACTGAATCGAGGAAGTTTACAATTGCTCTTCGGGTTTAGGGACTGATGAGGAAAAAAAATGGTTATTTGGCCTGTTAGTAGAAAAAATATTCTAGCACTTTGGCATCTTTTAAATAGATTTTTTTTTTTACTCTGGCTGTGCTCACAACCCCTTTTTAACGTGTTTATGTCAGTGGAGTTTTGTTTGTACAAAATGCTCCTGAAAAATTAATTTTGGCTCCTCTGAGCCAAGTTTCATTTAATCATAAACCAGAATTTATGTCTCGACCATATGAAAATCATTAGGGGCAAAAGGATTCTGAGAACATAAACAACGCCATGTGACTTAGAAACCCAATTGCACAGCTTGAACTTATCAAGTGGTGAACATATTAAAATACTAAAGAGAACACTTACAGTCAGCATTTGGTGTGCAATGAGTAGAGAGAAATTTGTTTGCACAAAATTTCTGACTAACAAAGAGGAGTACCAAAGGAATTAATAACAAAAGACTGACTGTAGATAATTTCTGAGCAGAAAAACGGATTAAATCCATTAAACAAGCTATTTCTTGCAAACTTTTCACCCAACTATTTTTTTAATTATACTTTTATATGTCCAACTTTGCTCTTTCAGTTAAGGAAAGAGTAATTCATGTAGTAAAAATTGCATACAAATGTGAACTGTTTACAAGTGACATTCCAGATCCTTACTGGGAAATGCTTATTTCTTCACAGTCAAAGGTTCCTAAAGAGCTTTTCTATGGGGAAGGAGACTTCCACTCATTACCTTAAACACAACACTCTTATCTCTACTGCGGAGTGGATATGGGCTCTGAGCCATATTTTGCAAAGGACAAAGCAAATTCTTTAGCAGAACATCTGCTAGATAAGAGCAGCATTCCTTAGAATAGGTTTTCTGATGAAAGAGATGCCAAAGCCTTGATTCCAAAAGTACTTTTATGCTAAAACAACTACTGTCTGTGCTAGTTCTGTTACATACTTTCAGAAACAATTTCAAACCCCAGCTAACACCGAAAATATGGAGGTGGTTAACAGTAGGCTTCGGGAGTACTCAAATCAACTTACATTTTGCATAGTAAAAGAAAAGAATGCAGAAGTATCAATCCCATTTTCAGGAATCTTTAAAGTGGCACGAGGTGCATGTGACCAGCTGACAGGCAGTCTCTGTGCCTGTTATGAAGTGGATTTCCTTTATCCACAGATAATGTCTTTGTGCCATGAGCAGTCTATGACTCCAGCCGCTGTACCCTCAGAGCAGCTAAAGGGTGATAGCTGTTCTGCACGTCCTGAAGTCTATGCAGTAAGGGAGATGTTTATGTACATTTGCTCATGCTGTTACACCACCAGGAAGGCCTTGCAGCAATGCACTGTTAACTCTGTCAGGCAAAAACAGAGCATGGCATTGAGAAAGGCAACATGGCAAAGGGGACTGAGTACAAATTTATCATGTGTTCACAAAAGCCCCTTGCTAATGCCAGGATTACCTCTGCTGCAGAGACCTTCCAGGACTGCAAGTCTCTGGCTAAGGCTGAATCCTGGGTTCAGTAGAGTACTTGGATGCCTTGCTGTTTATTCTGGGGAACTCTTAATGATCCAGGAGGGTATCTATTACCAAGCTGGGTACTTTCAGTTCCCTTTCTTCACTCTTTGTCTTCCATGTCTGTTGCTGCAGTTCCAGGTTTCTGACGTCCCGTAGTGCTTGGTACAGTGACTACAGAACATGTCTGCATTGTCAAATATTTCTGCATAATGATTTAAACCAAACTTTGACACTTGTTTATGGCAAGCACCAACTTGGTGACTTTGTCTAGGGAAGCACCGTGCTGTTTCTCAGCTAAGCTTTCACTCATCTGCATTTCTCATGGAGCTGTACCTTCATCACATGCCTTCTGTTTGTTTGTCTTCCTCTTCATTGCACTCGAGGGATGTTGTGGTCTGTGTTTTGGGAACTGCCCCAAGTGAAAGAATCAGGGAATTGCACTGTAGCTGGAAACAGGAAAGCGGGAACACAGGGCCTGTAGTGAAAGAAGAGGGATCGGGAAAGTTGCTTATTCTTTTCATCCTCCTTCAATTCCTGTTGGGTGCTGACTACTGTGTCGTTTTGATTTTAGTTTCTCAGCTGAAATTCTACAATTTGTAGACCATCACATCACATCTTATATATGATTATTATGCCCCTACAACTGATGAGTGCACGCACCCCCCCTCCTTGCTGGTCCTGGATTTATATTCTTGCAGTTTTCTCCGCTTTGCTTTCAAAGCCCTGCAGAAAGTATTTGTATCTTTGTTCTTCTTCATAAATTTACTCCTTTAGCTTCACTGTCTGAAATTCCCATATTCTGTGTATGAATGCCATAAGAGATTGCCTCCAGCTCGGCCAGTGCACATTAGATTTGCCTTCTTCCAGTGGGTGCTAACTTCCTCTTGAGCAGCTACCATCGTTCATGCTAAATGTTGTAGGGGGGTCAGATCAGATCACATCTCAGATCTGGGTCTTTCCTGGACTGATTTAGTTGGGCAATAGAAGGTATTCATCCCACCCTGCTTTCCCACAAGCATTTGAGTACTCACACTATTCAGATGTGGAAGAGTTAAGAAAGTTTTCAGGAACAGTACCCCACCCACATCCATGCTCATCTAAAGAGGGAGGTTAAATGGAGAGTTATGTTAAATGTTTTTCAAGTTGTTCTTGCTCAAACTTTCAGGACTCCTTTAGTAAGTGTGAGGCTTATTCAGAAAAACATCACTATTAAGAAAAGCATTTGAGGACAAGACAAAACATGATTCTGGCTAAGAATTGACAAGCATGTATTTAGGTGCTTTTCAATATATGTCTTTACAGAGTTGATCTCACATCATCTTTTTATTTCTTATTCTGCTGGTAATAGGTGTCATCTTAATGACATTTGCAATAAATACTTCTCAAATATTTGTATGATCCCTTGCTGATACCTTGTCACCTCTAGATTTTTAATACAGTTCCCTTAATCACTCTTTTAAAAATAGTACCAGTGCTCCCATTTTACAAATGATGAGCTGAGTTACAGCGAATAACTCTTCCACTCTCACAAAAGAAAAATTGGGTTTATGGAGTCCAGTCATCCTTACTTTCCTCATCACAGGCTCTTCTTGAAAATGGAGGAGATAATTTCTTTTGAAACTATGATGTTTCACAGAGTGAGTGCAGCTCTGCTCTCGTGTTAAGAAATTTAAGCTTTTGAAAACACACTTGCTGTCAAAAGACTTCTCTTTCAAGACATTTAGCTATGGGTGATCCTCTGTTTTAAAGTCTTGTCCAGCTGTGCTTTATAACTATCTCTTGACTGATATATGAATTATTTCCTTCAGTTAAGCTCTCCATATTGCTGTGCTGAGTTTGCAAATGCATGTTTTGCAGTAGACTTATTAGTTTGCCAAATTAGTTGTTTTGTATGTTTATATTTGGTAGTTATGCCCTGTATATTTTTAACTTTCTGGCATGATTTTGACCCAATTTGGTGAAGTGTTGTCAATCATTGTTACGAGATATAGGAAACAATACTAGAAAATAAGATCTTGCCTTTTTTAATCTAACAAAACAGCTCTGTTGCTGATCTTGTCTGGCTGTCTAACAGATGGGCTAGTGTCCCATGAGAAGACAGCCACTTCCTTCCATAATAAACAAAGAAGGAGAAGTTGTCTGCAAACCATTAGTGTATTGTAAAGTTAGATGCAATGTCTTGATATTGTCAGAATGGGTTCCTCAAGCACATTTCTTTGACATTCTGTCATAAGTCAGATACAAGACAGCATTAAATCAAAATTAAAAGTTTAAAAGGCTGCCAGCTGTTTAACTGTTTCCAACAAAAGAACACCAGTAAAAATATCCTCAGTTTTCTAAATATTGATAATCAACTAATAGACAATAAAGGATTGAGTAGGGTATTTGATGGAGGCAAGATCATTCAGCCCACATGTCACATTCCCAGCATGCAGTGGAGATTCCTGTCTCCTTTTTCCCTTTTACAAATAAGGACGTTAGTTCTAACACTGTTCTTGCTTGAAGTACAAGCTGGTTATTGTATAGTGGAAGCTTGTGAAAATCCTGGCTGGTTGTTACATTAGAATTGTTTTTTTTGATAGGACACCTAAGGAAAATTATAAGACCCACAGAAATCAATGTGTTTTTCTTAAGAAGGTTATTTTCCCTTACATTCAAAGGACAACACATTATATATATATGTATAAGACTATGGCTAGTCACTTTTCACAAGAATTGCCACTGAAGTAAAGAAATAAGTGACAAGTGTTGTCATTTGCAGAGGAAAGACCTTTATGTGGTGAGGCAAATTTTCCACCTTTAAAAAAAACATTACATACAGTGTTCCAATAATAAACTAGAAATTATTCTTTCTTTCTGTTTCTGCCAGGAAAAAGAATATGTACAGCTTTCAAACTTTTTTTTAACCACTTACTTTGGTACCTTTGCACCAAAAAAAAAAAAAAAAAAGAAAAAGAAGGAAAAAAAGATAATCAAATTCCAGATGTATAAAGCTGTTTAAGCCTATAGGACATGGAGCTGCTGAGCAATGTGCTACTTAGTTGCCTTTGACAAGTCTTAAGATCTTCCCACTAAAATTCCATGTTTAAGTTAGAGGCAGAAATAAATCCAGTGATCTGAGAAAAAAAGTACACCCAATCTGGATGGACTGAGGTGACGATCCCTTTTTTATCCATCTTAAAACTAAGAAGGGCTTAAAGCTAGAACTAAAGACTTTCACATGTGCATTGCTAAAGACTTTTAAGGAACTACTGTAAACTGAAGGACTGACAAAA
This sequence comes from Buteo buteo, assembly GCF_964188355.1. Lineage (NCBI taxonomy): Eukaryota > Metazoa > Chordata > Aves > Accipitriformes > Accipitridae > Buteo > Buteo buteo. Next base: position 15,349,377 of record NC_134182.1, read on the forward strand.
TCCAGAGAAAATGACAAATAACACTGCAGACTGTTTTTGTTTGACTTTTATCATAGTTTTACAACTTGTATTTCTGTTTTCTAGAATATGTTACTGGTAGAGAAAACTTCAGGAGAAGATATACTGAAATTAGGGTGAGCCCCATGCCACAGTTTCTTACCTTCTCTGTTTTAGAGTGACTGAAATGGGTCTAATTTGTCAAAAATATGTGGAAAATAAAAGAGGAATTTCAGAACGATCAATCATGTCTAATTTTTTATATTCAGAATATGTGAATGGATATGCAGTATATTATGTATCTCCTGAAGTGTCTTGACTTTTTCGGATTGGTAATTGTGTATATATAGTACTTTTCCCATCTGGCCTCTCTTTTATAGTTCATTGGAAAAATGTAAAATTTTCTTAGTTGGCTAGATGGTAGAAAATTCTACACATTTTCTAGAAGTATAAATCCTGAAAATGCAACTTGACTTTTTCCGTGCTTGTAACTTGTGTTCTGTTTTACCCCATACGCTGTCTTCCTATTTTATTATGAAGATGTAAACAGCAAGTTACTACATCATCACGAGCCAGATACAGTGTTTATGATGTTTATGTTGACTAGAGAATTCAAATGATCCAGATGTGCTATAGGAAACCTCTATTTAACCTGGGATCATATGATAATTATCAGAAAGCTTATTTAAAAATATTCTCCAAATAATTTCCTATTTCTGTTGATTGCTCGCTGTCTTTACTTGTCATTCTTAGGAAATGAAATGAAATCCGCTTCTCTACAAAGGCAATGTAAACTATAAAAGTAATAATGCCACACTTATAAATAGCAAACAATATCATTGGGAACAAGTGTCTTATTTCATTGCTCATTCTTTATCAAACAAAATCTAAGTATTTACAAAGGACCTTAGGACATTTCTGTGGGATATAAAACAGAGCAGGGGGCTTGAGGCAGGGTTTTGATGCTTTGAAGCAGCTTTCCAGTGTATTTGAAACAGTACAAAGAATAGTAACTTCTCCTTAATCCTCTCTTTGAATAAAACAGTGACATTTCAAAGGCTGCGACAGTTTTGAAAACATAATTAAGCTAAGCCCCTTTAACTTTGCATCATACTAATTCTGTGGGATCATATGTAACCAATGGTTAAAGCGAATAACTGGATCAAGAGTTGTGCCTCTAGTTTAGCAGGACCTCTGGTTCATACTTTGAACCAAACCAACTCTGAACATTCTTTTCCCTCATTCATCCCTGCTAGGAAGTTTTATGAAAAGCACAGGCAGCACAATGCATCAGCTCCTTTCAGCAGGGCTTTCTGGGTCCTGGAAAAAAGTGAAGAGAACAAAAATATTCAGGCTGCTCTGTAATGAAGGTCATGGCACTGCATTTTGTATCTGTTATTTTCTTCAATAAGTTTGTATACCTCTTAAGGTAGACTGGGAAAACCAGAGCTAGAATTCATAGATTTGTTCTGATTAGGCCATGAAATAACACTTTAGTAAGATGAATACTTTTAAAATAATATAATTGCAAAATTGCAAGATTTTTCACATATCAATATGAAGAATAATTCCTAGTATCAGAACATCTTTCAATGAACCCCCTTGCAATGCTCAACAATACAGTCTGAGTCAGTCTTAAGAGTTGACAAATTACATTGCTTAAAAGTTTGTTCTGCATATGGGTTTCAATACTAAACTTTCTCCTTTTGTCCTATATTATTTCTAATCCCTTATGTCAGAGGAAAATTATGACCTCCATCATGAAATCAAAAGAAAAACTGGTGCTACTGATAATGTGATTAAAATGTGGAATTAAAGGATCTGGCTAAAATGATGGAAGAGGAAAGTAAGGAACAGAAAATAAATCAAAATCAGTGAAGGAAACAGTTTTGCACAAATCTTTACAGTGCAGCCAAAGTCCATGAGAACTATATGTATTCAATTTATATCAACAAATACAGTTGGGGGCCTGGCATCAGATACTGTGGTCTGATGTGTACTGAGTTACATCAGAGATCTGCTCCATTTCTGGACTCCTGCTGCATCTGTCCAGGCACGTTGGGTAGCTGCAGTGACGCTTGGTGCCATAGCTGCTGATGGCAGACCACAGCACTGCGTGCGGTTTGAGAATCTGATTATCAGAAAACTCTAACAAAAGCGAGAGTTTGGGTTCGCTGACTCAATTCCCTTGCTGTGGCTGACAACTGCATCGCTGTAATCCTGTTTATAAATCTAATGTCCTTCATCTTAAACCAGGCAGCTTTTTGCCTTTGCAGCCCTACTGGAAAACTGTACCAGAAGCACACTGCTATGACAGCTGCAAACTTTCTCCTAGTTTTCAGTCGCACTGATGGCTATGATGAACTCTGCTGTTTATGCTACCTAGTACAGATAAAATCATTGAGCACATTCACTCTTGGCCTATGTTTTGCTAAGTTAATAAGCCAAGTTCCCTTAATTTTCTCTTGTAAGAGAGGCTACTCATTCCTCTTATCATTTGAATAGTCCTTCTTTGTACCTGTTCCAGTCTTTTACCTTTCTTGAATGTCAGTGATGAGAATTTATATGCATAGCCTCGGGTGAATTAGTACTAGGGAATGGTGCAATAGTTTCAGTAATTCCCTTTTCTACTTTGCCTGAAGCCTTTTGAGGTTGCATTTGCCTTTTTAATTGCTGTCTGTGATCAAATAAAATGCCATGGTCATTTTCCTCCTTTGTTGCGTAAATCATAGTCTTTGAGCTTGTAAGAGAAATTCTGTTTTTCACTTGCTGATATAGTATTGCAGTCTATGCAGCTGAATTCTGTTAAGGTCATTCCTGTGCAATACTCTTGTCTTCCTCAGCATGGGTGGGGCTCCCCCACTTCATGTGATCACTAACTTTCATTAGAGCACTTCTATTGATTGTTACCAAAGTTGTTAATGAAAGCATTAAATACTCCCTGCTTAGACTAATGCTTTTGTAGGTGCCTGTCTAATAACCTTCCAGTCCTTCAGTTGCTTTTTTGATATCATCAGTTGTCATTTGGTTTGTTACACCTATTGAAATGCTGGTATTTATATTCGCCTTTTCCATATTAAAATAATTTCTTCGTTTGGAAATGTATCCAATGATTTTCTGAAAGCCAGATAATTTCCTTCTTCGTGTAGTAGCAAGTAGAATACCTTAGGCATACCTCAGGTGTGTTTTATTCTGTTTTCCTTTTATCTTGAATGGTCTTTACTTTAACCTTACTACTTCTTCCTAGGTTATTGTATGTTGTTGGGGATGGGACCTGCGAATGCTCAGATCACTTTTCCCATTTTGAAATACAGGGACTACATTTGTTATTCTCTAGTCATGTAGTACCAATACAGTGGTATGAGACATTCAGCATTTTTGTATGGACATTTCTTGGTGTTCCTTGACTTGAGTGCATTTAACTGAGTTTTCTTTCATTCCTGTACTAGCATTCATATTAATTACCTTTTTCCTGTGCTATTGTTCAACTTCATTAGAAAAATGAGCTGCTCTCAACAGCAATAACAAGATCTTTGTGGCTAATTTCCCAAATACCATAGTTAAAATCGATGTTTCGTTAGGTTCTCAAGTGCTTTGTTAACTCTAGACAAAGAAGGGATTTTCATAGTCACAGATAGGATTTAGACATCAAATCTCTCTCTTTCCTCTGCCTTTCACCTTCAGAAAGTCTTCCCATGAAAGTGTATCTGATTTCTGAACCTGAACTATTGTTTCTCAGGAGGCAGAGAGTAATGTAAGGAGCAGATACCTCCGACTTTTTTTTAACACCTGCCAGCTCCGTAGCACCTCTGGCCTTTTTCTTCAGGGCTTCAATAATTAGAGCTGTGTGAAGTTTCACACATAGAATGGAACTGGATGATTCTAGCATCTAATCAGGTCAAAGGCTAAATTCCTCTGGTGTGCAACATGTTACCCTAGGCTGAATTATAGCCCTGTAAACCGGAATGGTTAGATGTTAACTTTGGAATATTAACTTGTTAATTTATTTTTTGCAGTAGATAATCACCACATCACACAACTGCCAATTTTATATCACTACTGACATCTTTTGCCCACGCCTTGCAACTTGAATTGCAGGATGTGTTTCTATGCTGTGTTGCAATACCTCTTTGCTTTTCTAATTGCAGGAGGACATGTGGATGACACAAAGCATCACACAGCCTTGACCCAACAGGCTGATCCACTGTTGACATAAAGCAATGTAGTTGGCTAACCGTGTGCTCTGTGGATCTGGCCCCAAATGTGGCAATCTCTCTGCAAGTGGTAACCACTAGTCTAAACTGGAATATATGAGCTGACATGCTTGATTTAAGCTATATAAACTGGCTATGCCATGAGAATTATGAGCTCTGATCATGCAAACTAGGGTTCGTAGAAGAATAAGAAGGTAAAGAAGCTTTGCAGATAAGTAACCACATGGGTACAAGTTGTAAACAACCTCTGTGTAAAATTTCACTTTGTGCCAAGTGCCAGATGAAAGAGAGCTGGATGCCCATTTGTTGCATGCTTTCTAAAGTTGGACTGCTGATACTGTTTTGTTTGTAATGTATTTAAAGTACTGAAACCTTTCCCTAAGATTTTTCTGTCCTTCCAAAGGGCACCCAGTGAATAGGCTGAATCATAGAATCATAGAATCGTTTAGGTTGGAAAAGACCTTCAAGATCATTGAGTACAACCATCATCCATGCCCACTAAACCATGTCCTGAAGTGCCTCGTCTACACCCTTTTTGAATACCTCCAGGGGTGGTGACTCAATCACTTCCCTGGGCAGCCTGTTCCAATGCCCAACACCCCTCTCAGTAAAAAAATTTTTCCTAATATCCAATCTAAACCTGCCCTGCTGCAACTTCAGGCCATTTCCTCTTATCCTATCTCCACCCACCTGACAGAAGAGACCAGCACCCACCTCACTACAACCCCCCTTCAGGTAGTTGTAGAGAGCGATAAGGTCTCCCCTCAGCCTCCTCTTCTCCAGACTAAACAGCCCCAGCTCCCTCAGCCACTCCTCATAAGACTTGTGCTCCAGGCCCCTCACCAACTTGGTTGCCCTCCTCTGGACACACTCCAGCACCTCAATGTCTTTCCTGTAGTGAGGGGCCCAAAACTGAACACAGGACTCAAGGTGCGGCCTCACCAGTGCCGAGTACAGGGGAACGACCACCTCCCTGCTCCTGCTGGCCACACTATTTCTGATACAGGCCAGGATGACGTTGGCCCCTTTGGCCACCTGGGCACACTGCTGGCTCATATTCAGCCGGCTGTCAACCAGCACCCCCAGGTCTTTCTCTGCCGGGCAGCTTTCCAGCCACTCTTCCCCAAGCCTGTAGTGCTGCATGGGGTTGCTGTGACCCAAGTGCAGGACCCGGCACTTGGCCTTGTTGAACCTCATATAATTGGCTTCAGCCCATCGATCCAGCCTGTCCAGATCCCTCTGGAGAGCCTTCTTACCCTCAAGTGGATCAACCCTCCCTCCCAACTTGGTGTCGTCTGCAAACTTGCTGAGGGTGCACTCGATCCCCTTGTCCAGATCATTGATAAAGATATTAAACAGAACAGGGCCCAACACCGAGCCCTGAAGATCACCACTTGTGACCTGCTGCCAACTGGATTTCACCCCATTCACCACAGCCCTCTGGGCTCGTCCATCCAGCCAGTTTTTCACCCAGCGAAGAGTACACTTGTCCAAGCCATGAGACACCAGCTTCTGAAGGAGTATGCCATGAGAGACAGCATCAAAGGCCTTGCTGAAGTCCAGGTAGGCAACGTCCACAGCCTTTTTTTTCCCTCATCCACTAGGTGTGTCACCTGGTCATAGAAGGAGATCAGGTTGGTCAAGCAGGACCTGCCTTTCATGAACCCGTGCTGTCTGGACCTGTTCCCCTCCCTGATTGTCCTGCACATGCCATGTGAGCGCTGTCAAGATGAACTGCTCCATAATCTTTCCTGGTACCGAGGTAGACTGACAGGCCTGTAGTTCTCCGGATCCTCCCTTTGACCCTTCTTGTAAATGGGCATCACATTGTCAAGCCTCCAGTTGCCTGGGACCTCCCCTGTTGACAGGGATTGCTGATAAATGATGGAGAGTGGCTTGGCAAGCTCCTCTGCCAGTTCCCTCAGTACTCTTGGATGGATCCTGTCTAGTCCCATAGACTTGTGAGTGTCCAGGTGGCGTAGTAGATCACTATTTCCTCCAGGATTAAGGGGGGTATATTCTGCTCTCCATCCTTGCCTTCCAGCTCAGGGGGCAGAGTACCCTGAGGATAACTGGTCTCTCTATTAAAGACTCAGACAAAGCAGGCATTAAGTACCTCAACCTTTTCCTCATCTCTGGTGGCAATGTTCCCCTCTGTATCCAATAAAGGATAGATATTCTCCTTGGCTCTCTTTTTATTGTTAATATATTTGTAAAAACATTTTTTGTTGTCCCTTACAATAGTGGCCAGATTGAGTTCTAGCTGAGCTTTTGCCTTTCTAATTTCCTCTCTGCATGACCTAACAAGATCCCTGTACTCTTCCTGAGTTGCCTGCCCTGAATGCTTGGCATGCTTTCATCTTGGCTGCACAGTCTGGCAAAGGCTATGTATAACTGGGTCCATAGTTGGAAAATGCAGCTCTCCCCCTTTTCCCAAATGAGATACTTAACAGTACTCTTCAGTTTGGCAGTCGATCACTTCTATCAAGATACAGTTGCCTTTGGCCGAGCCTCTGGGATCTCTGCAAAGCTTTTCTCAGCCACAAATCATTTCTTCATTCAGCATGTCACTTGACATCTTCAGTGTTATAAATTAGTTCAAGAGGGTGAACACCCATTTCACCTCCTCACCAAGGGCTCAGTTCTCATGTTTTCTGAAGTTATTTATTTTTTGCTTTAGGGGACAATGCAGTTTTACTCTCCTACTGCGCTATCAAGAGAACAAGTCCCTTTGAGCCAAACACCTGCTTTCCCTTATAAAGAATGATGGGGAAATGCCTTTTTAAAAGCCTCTATTTATCTACTTTCTTAATTTACAAAAAGTTCCCAATTACTCAGATCCCCAGAGATTTGTAAAAAGGTATAGCAGACCAAAGTAAAAAAGATAAGGAAAAATAAAGTACTGCCTTTCTCTTGCCACAGCAGGGACAAAACCATGGCAATGTGCCCCCAAGTTTACCAGACCCTTATTCTCTCCTGGAGTCAAAATCCAGAAGCTAGTGGTCTCCACTAAGAAAACAATAGGTCACCTGATGTCTGTGAGCTCCAGCCTTGGGAGTCTTTGTTGGCCAATGCCTTTAAGTTGGAAGCCAACTGAGACACACCGAGTGTTACTTCACCTTACAGGCTCCCGTTTCTTCATCCAGAAACTTCCCCTCAAGTTGAACATAGAGATGGCTATGTTTGTCAGGAAGTGCCTAGGATATTCATGGAGGCTTTGACCTATCATGATTTCACACTTCACCATTTTTTCTTCTCTGACAAATCTGGAGAAAGGTGTCACAAAGCTTTATTCTTAGCTATGACTTTCATAAGGGTTTAAGAGTGTTAAGCATCTAAATCTTGTTAAATTGGTAATTCTCTTATTATTTTTGAGAATTACATCCTCAATTCTTCTTTTTCTACTGGTTTTAAGGTAGCAATTTGCAGACATAAGGTGACTGCTGCATAGTGTTGCCATGATTTCTGGGTACACCACATCCTTCTGTCCTTCTAGCATGAACGGTGTCTTGCAGTGCTACAGGGAAGAGCTGATATTGCTGGTTCATCTGAGCCCTTACACAGTACCAGAAGATTTAAGTAACAGATGATGTTCTGTGGGCTAGCAGGTAAGGACCACAAACATTCGAAGCACACATGTAACACACTTGACTACAATTCAATTTGTTGTGACCTTCAATTACTCTTTTATTTTATCAGTGCCTTAAGAGGTTAGTCACAGGGTACATAGAGAAAAAAATAGTTCTTGCTACCAAATGGTTTAGCCTTGGGTCATCTTGCTTATAGTTTATGTTTTTGATCTAAAATGTGCAGAATGATGTAGTCTAATTTGTTTCTAGTCTAAAGTTCTGAGACCAGCATAGGACAGGGACATGACTATAACAGTGACTCCTATGCCTACAGCTGATGCTGAGCACTTCAAGCAAAAGTTTGTGTCTGTCCAGTTTTGGCCGTGGCAGGTGGCCTGTGCCCCATGAGCAACAGCACACGCCTCCACTGCTGCCTTCACACAGCTTTCAGCATCTTCCTAAAACAAGTCCTCTCTGAGGCCAGGTTATTGCATTTCTTTCTGCTTTGCCCTCTGGGCTGCTGTGCATCCAACTGTCAGCTGAAATAAGGAAGACAGCATCACCTTCTGATTGGATCTTTTCCCTCTAACTCAGTCCAGATTTGGGAAAGTATCTAGGAGTCACAGGAATAAGAAAATCTATTAAGAAATTACCTTAACTAAAGGTGTTTTTGTCTTGTGTCTTGGGGTTTTGTTTGTTTGGTTGGTTTTGCTTTGTTTTTCCCCCCATGGTAATGTGTAAATTCTAGTCAGAAGGGCCTGGTGCCGGTATAAGCAAGATTCAGATCTCAGGTCTCAGGTCAGGGTGATTTGGAGCAAGGAATGAGGCTTGGTTCCTCTCATCATGGGTAAATATCCTATTCTGGAGACTGCTGACGATCATGTGGGGACATTTTCACATTATTGTCTGTTGAAGATGCTATACTTTGTAAAAGAATAACTATCTATTGCGTGAGCAGAAGAGGCAGATAGACTCTATAGAGCTGTTTTGGAGTGGTGAGAACAGAACAGGGTTTTCAGAGAGCTGGGTTCAGATCACTGTCTTTCAAGAGGGGCAGGGAACCCTGTGTTTCAATGCCCTGGGCACTAAGCTTCCTGACTTCCAGCAATCGGGTGGGGGCAGAGAATGAAATAAAAAAATCAAAAGATCTTAATCTGGAATCCTTTACAGGTACAGTGAAGAGCCAGAAAGTACGTTACAAATAATAGTACATTGGCACTGGACTGAAAAAGTTTTAGGGAAGGACAAATATTCATGAATTACTCATATATTTTCTAGCTCAGCAGAAATGTGCTTTCAACTCGGTCTCAGATATCACACTACAGTATAGCGTATGTATACGGTAAATTTCATGTATGGACTATAGTGTGTCACTTTATGTACTTAGACACTATTTCATGGGGAATAGAGCATACTTATACTTAAAAATATTTTCCATAATGGCAACCTTGACATTTTATGTGACTTAAAATGTGAAATAGTTCAAGATACAATTGCAAACCTAACTGGAAAAGCAACTGCATAAGCAGAATATTGTCTTTATTATAAATGGCATGCAATTTTACAGACACAACAATTTTTTTACATTTCTAGTAACCAAACATATTTTATCCCATTTGCACTCCCACTGTTCTACTATGACAGTGTCTCATAGTTAGTGTACCCCTTTCATGCAAACAAATAAACGAGACTTTACAGAGAACTGCAAAATCAGTTGTGTCTGGTGAAACTAGTTTAGCTGAGCAAATACTGTATATAAAAGAACAAGAGTCGATGCCTTTTATTCTGAAGAAAAATGTTCTTGACAAGTAACCCCATGTACTATAGTATGATTGTGAATGGTAAGAAATCTGAAAGCCTGATAAAATGTGAAAAAAAACCCCATACCTTTTCTTTTCATTTTCCTTTTTAACTCCTTGCAAATGTTAATTGAATCTTGACTAAAAGTTTCTAGTGAGTGTGTGAGGGTAGCCCAGAGGCCAGATCCCAGAAATATTAGGGAAATCCTTTGTCTGTGCTTCTGTTGGCAGAGAGAAGCCTGTGCACTAAGGAGGGTTCTTGAGTTTTGAATCCATTTTTGTTCAGTTACATTTTAATTTGCTCTCCTCTCACTGGATTTGGTAAGGACTTGCCTCAGAATGGCCCACTACACATTAATTTTCAAAAATTACTATATTTAGAAAAACAGTAATTCTCAAGAGCAAATACATAATCTCATACACGAAACACACCTTGCGTTTTATTCATTTCTCACTGACATAAGGTGTAATTTAGTTGTCTAAAATGGAGTCATTTGTGATTTACGTCAGAAATAGGCCCACAAAGGCTATTTTTAACACACACAACCAAATGACATTTAATTTTTTCACATTCACTCCCCAGTGTTGTTGTATACATCCTCGGTGGCATTATAAAGCGGAGCTTTTCAAACAGATGAAGTATGTTACTTACTGTGGCTAAATTGTAATGAAAGAAGAGATGGCTGTTTGCCAGTGAATGGTGTGTAGCTTGTAGAAGCATGTAATTACATAAATCACAAACATATGCAGAAGATGTTTTCTCTTTACGTTTAACTGGTGTTGCCTGGAGCTATAGCTGCTTGCAACTCTATTTAATTACCATAATTATTTTAAATGTGCATATCTGGGCAATCTTTGAGCTTTATGAGAATGTTATTCATACCTTATCAGTAAAAATCTGAAGGGTCCCATTCTTTCCCCAAAGGGGCTGCAGTAACCAGGTTTCTCCAGATTTCAGGCATAGGGTGGCTGTAATGTTTATATCTTTATTTTGAATTACAGGTTTTTAAAAAACCCAAGCCTCTGAAACTAATCAGATCTTGAAGTCTCAGTAGACGCTATAATTTCCTGGTAGGAAATTAAGCATTGTACATTGTTTGTGGAAAGAAAGTACCTGGAGAGATCCTGATTAGCCTCTTTTACGTCTTAATTTGCTGACTGTGTAAATGTTGTTTGGCCAAACAGATTGACAAGTGTATAGGAAAGCTATTGACTATGTTAAAATGGATACTTCCTATGGGGAACGTCAAAAAAACCTGACAGACTAGCTAGGATTTTCCAGTTAATTTTGTCAAGCAGTCAAATGTGTTAGAGTGGGCCATTTTAAAAATTCTCTCTAGCACTAGTGTAAACCTGATTCAAATAACTGATGCTAATGGAGTTGCCCCAGAAATACCACAGGATAACACAGGCTTTTGGTTTTTCTTCTCTCATTTATGTCCATTTTTTATTGACTTCATGCCATTTTGATATTCGTCGAGTTACTTGTGGCTCAGACCAATAGAAATGAGAAAAGACATGAGTCCTGATATATAGGATGACTGGCCAATGTAGACACACCTCAGTTTGCCCTAACTAATGTAAATTGGTAAGTATAGAATTCCTCCAGTTGAATACATTGGAAGTGGTAAGACCCTCAGGAATAAGAAATCTGATAGCTAAATAACCTCAAAAGACCAAGCCGTAGGAACCATAAGCAACTGTCACACATAACTGATGAAGAATACTTACTAGTACAGATACAGAATCCTTACACACTGGAAGACCAAGAAAGGCAGGTTTTGTCAGAAAAGGGTAGGGTAATTTATTAGTTCAGCTCTGCATTTATAAAAACACATGGTTTTGGACAAATGAGCCCTTCCTGTGTTACAAAAAAACAGTTGGTCAAACACCTGAATGCAAAGATAGTGAAGTTGCAAAGTTCTCATGTTCCAGTAAAGCAAAAAATAGTAATTATTATCAATTTTAGAAGTCCAGTTCTAGAAATGAGGTAAGTATAAATAAATACCCAATGGAGAATCAGACTGAGCAAACACAGTACTTTTATATTATTCAATGTCAGGGAAATAGGTTGATAGTTTGTACCTTGTCTTTTTTGTCAACCGCTATAGTTAACCTTGCAAGTGATGCATCCTTAAAGAGCTTTTGTAAGTCATGCAGTCATTTTTGTTTGGTTATAATGTGACATGCCAGCTGTAGATCATATGTGCAGTTTTGTGACATGACTTAGTTTTTTACTTCTACCACCCAAGAGGCAACATACACAAAGGATTATTGTCAGAGATCTGTTACTACAATCTCTTGTGAAAAAAAAAAAAAAAAAAAAAGTAAGCCTCAAGAATGCCAGGGAACAATGCACTTTCCACATCAGAGACTGGTTTGTTTAATAACCACAAATTATTTCAGGTAATTTGGCACCAATTTAATTGTACCCACAAGAATGTCCTCAACAACAACAACAAAAAGAAGCAACAAAAGAACCACCCCTACTACCAACCCTGTCAGGATGAGCTGAAGGCAGAGTTTCCATTCATTAAATTATGATTAGCCTTGCTAATACCTTGTCTATCAAATCCCCATAACGTGCTGCAGACGCACCAAAGGGAAACACATATGTGATGTTTTGAAAAGGAAACTGTTGGAAAGTGATACTTTTCCCACGCATTAGAATGACAATAAAATCCTTCAGATGAAGGTGCACACTAGAACAGTCATTAAAAATGAAGATTATGAACAGCTGAATTAAAATCCAGCCAAGGCATTGTCAGTTAATGTCTTTCATTAAAACAAAAAGCATGAGGACAAACACGATATTCACTAAGTTTGCTGAGCAATTAATCTGGATTTGTAGTTAGATTTTGTTCTGTTCTTTTCCATATTTCCAAATCACTGTGTGATTGAAAGACTAAGATGGTTATGTTAACCTACTATCTCTGTAGTATCGGCATCTATACAGAGGGTGATGTATGCCCTGTCAGTGGGTAACAAAGCTCTTTGCTGAATAGCAGAAGAATGTGGGAATGGGAAATCCCCCTAGTTTTGCCTCTGGGAAGAATATATCTTGGTAATTTCAAATAGTGAAACTGAACACAGATATTTGGAAGATTCATTTTAAAAGCTGACACTGGAGAGCTGATGTGAAATCCCACTCAGTTCAAATTCTCCAGGATAATGGAGAAACTTCCTTCTGGCCTCCCTGAAATGCATTTACCTGTAGCCGACTGAATGTAGTGCCACAGAAAGAACAGAGTTCTTTATAGAAAAACCTTTGCATTTCTCCTCATGAAAGCTGTGTTTTCTATGGCTTTTTTCACAGTGAGATTTTCCCCTTCCATGGAGCAGAGAAGAGCCTACAGGCCAAATTTTGATAGGAAGTCCCTGACTAAATATAAGAAAAGAATATCAAGCAAATTGAGTCAGCACGGTTTTTCCTTAAAATCTGGGCATCATTTTGTTTGTACTTGACTAAGGATTCCATAAGATAAAATGAAAATATCCAGTTCCAAGTCAGAAGGCAACCAAGTCTGTGTAGTAGGTTCGTTGTTTCAGACTATTTACTGTCCATGTCTCCAGCTTTGTTTCAAATGGCTATTTTGGCTCTGATTCTTACATGCTCCAAAAAGTATATCTCAATACGTATTTCCTTTATCTTTGAGTGTGCTGCAGGCAATTTTATCTGATTTTTTTGATATCCTATTCTTTATCATTGTATCTTTTCAGTCAGGCTTATCAGGGACTAGCTACATAAATACTGCTACAATTAAACAGAAATTCTCAAATCTCTAAGTGATAAGAATTTTGTACTATGGACCACTTGGAACAGTTTCAGCTTGAATTTCATTTGTTTTTCAAAGGATTTCTTTGTATGGTGACTGAAGCTGTTGCATGATTGGTGGGAGGGAGAGAGAAGAAAAAATAGGTTCTGCATGATAATAATAATTAGATGACATCTGTGAGATGAAATATTACAGCATGAATTACCTAACTTAATTCGACTTTGAAGTCCACCAGATTGTTACAAAGTTTGCAAAACAATTGATCATCTATTAGGAATACATGGTAAATTCCCCATCTTAAAGTTATACCCATACAATGAAGGGCTGCAGTACTTGAGACTTGAAGTGAAAGGGGCTGGATGTGATTACAAATTGAACTGTAATGTAATCTGGGCTTTTCCAGTCAAGTTTTCCAGTGAAAGTTGAGGTTGGCTAACGATTTCTTTCCTGTGCACTGCCCTAAGGATCCGTTCTGTTTCTTCAGGGCACCTTGGCAAGAGAGTTGCAGATATTTAAAAGCCCTAATTAATGCCAGGTATTTCACTTCACTTTTATTTTTAAAACATGAAAAAAATAATTACTAAGCTAAAGAAAAAACAAATATTTTCCATTTGCCATTCATTACAGATGTCAGACAGCCATAAATACAGAAATGGTCAGCTGCAGGTGTAACCTAGTTCTGTTGTGTAATGCACACTCTGTTCCTAGAACATTACTAAAAATGGTCTGTCTTGCTAATAAATAGCACTACCATTACATAGTAAAAGGTGAAAATTAATGTGAACGCTGCTGGTGAGTTAGCTATATTAACAAGCCAATCATGTAGTATTAGCAGTTATAATGGGGAACAACATAAACTTTTAAGAGCTTCTGCAAAAGATTTCAGTCCTTTCAATGTTGGGAATTTAAAATCAGTGCTGTCCAGTAATTTTATTTCTTTAAATTTAGGAGGAAAAACATGTAGGAATTTTTTAAAGTCACTGATATCTGCATGTCAAAAAAAAATTTAAAAAAAATTGGGGTCCAACCTGCATGTATCACTATTATCTCAGATGCTCTGCTGGTAAAGCTCTGTTGCCTCCATCAAAGGTTCTGGCCCATGTACAATAACCTTTCTTTGATAGCTAACTGATAGAGAACTGATAACCCCTTACTGATAGCAAAACCTTTCCCACACCCAGAGCAAGAAGAGAGTGCAATCTAAAATGGCAGTGAGTAAAGGGAGACAATAAACAAACAAAAGACTAATTGATTTCTTCTACTTAGACACAGAGCTATGTCTGACCAACAGCCCATCTGGCCCTGTGTCCTCTCGCTGATGTTGCCTGGTACTTTGGGAAGAGTTTAAGACCAGACAATACAACCTATGTTTCCTCCCCGGAGCTTCCTGCCAGATTGTGTCAGCAGTTGAGGGAGTTTCCAAAATAGATTTATCTTAACCATTATAGGTAATAACCAGTAATGGATCTATCGTCTCCAAATTGTCTAATCCTTCTCTGACTCCACTTTGGTCTCTACAGCATCCAGTGTCAGTGAGTATCACAGTTTAATTGTGTGCTGTGTGAAATGCAGGATGCTGAGAGTCACAGCCTTTGCCGGGATGGTTCTTGGGTCCCATTTGTGTGTCCTCAAAGAATTACCGTTGTGTGTAGACCTAAGAACAGCTTCCTCTCTATCCTGCACATCTGGGGAGAAACCACATGCAGTCTGGCCCAAGATGATAAGTAGGATGATGGGAATCTGCCTGATTAGTAACATACTTTGTGGGTTGTTTATATTTGAGTCAAATGTACTAATTCCCCCTCTCTGTCTTCCTCCCATTCTTTTAATTTTATTCTTGGCTGCAGAAAAATCACTAAAGAAAAATGTACCTTGAAAGTCAGATTGTTATGCTTGGCAATGCTTTATTATGTTGCTGTGCCTCAACATCATATTTGATCTGAACTTATTTCTAGGAGATGAGTAGATTAAAAGAAAACGAATTGGAAATACTTCTGTTTCACGTATCGGTTGGTAACACACATCAGAGGGCAAAAATTAAAAGACAAATGTCTATCAACTAGAAAAGCAAGTCTGCTCTCAAATCTAGTGCTACAAGTTCCTGTGGAAGACTTCACAATGATACGACATTCCTAACTTGCCTAAACAAGAGCATATGGAAAAACTGATAGTTATTTTATTCTGTCCTATACTTCAGAAATCATTTCAGTGAAAATTTTCTATTTCCCAAAGTCAAGTTCCTATGAATTTATAGTATAACTGCATTTTTAACTGCAGTCTATCAAATACTGCAATTAGATGCGTGTTGTGGTGAAGAAGGGAAGGAGGAGGGAATAGAATTATTACATATTTGTAAATTAATGTTAAATTCTGATCTCAGTCAAGTTAATATCAAAGCTGGGAGTTTAGTGAGAGCTGAATAAATACTAAAGATGCTTTGTTATCTCTTGCATTTGTGACCAACAAGTGAACAGGCAAGTTCAAAAATTTCTTGTCTCTAACCTCTCTGCAGCTTTGAAACACTGTGGTTTAGTTGGAAGCACTGCTGCCCAAGACCTATCAAGTGTTTCCAAGTGTGGGGCCGGAAGACACGGATGCAGGTTTGGAACAGGGACCCAGCAGTTTATTCTGCCTTCTTCCCCCGTGTGCATGTTCATGTGGGGTTTGATACTTACAGGCTTTAAACAAGTGGAGGAGGTGTCAGTGGTATTTTTCATGCCAAGCACAGGCAGCGCAGCACCCGCTAGGGAAGGCAATGTAACACAGAGCAGAATTTGCTGTCTGTGGGTTTAACAGTTGGTTTGGGAAATGGCTGTGATTTTACAAGCCAGCTCTACTAAACCAGACAAAACTGCCCTTGGTGGTCTCTGCTTGGAGTACCATTTTAAAGCTACTGAATTTCCATGGTTACTTTTAGCATGCTCCCGCACTGAAACCCAGGTGAAAAGCTACAAGGAGGTATCACCCTGGAAAGAAAGGAGAGGTAACACAAGGAGACAAGCTTAAAAGTGCCTCAGAGGGGCAAGATCCTGTAGAAACTGCAGCTTCTTGCATTATCTTCTCTGAAGCCTGAGGTGAACTAGAAGTCTTTCAAGAAAGCAGATTGCAGGGAAATGGCTTGTCACTTCTGCAGTGCTGATGCTACCCTAAGTTAAAACATTTGATGATTACCCATCCCTGTTCAAAAAGCAAGCATCTGTGAAATGTTGTTGAACAGAATGACACAGAGCAAAAATGGCTTGGCATTGTGAAAGAGGGAAAAAACAAGCATATCAAAGATGCATTAGTGATTCTATGCCTCCTCTTGTATTCTGGAGTTTGTAGCAGCCACTGAAACAATTTACTGTTCTACTTAGGAAGGAAAATATCTATAAATCTAAGAACTAAGTTAGTTCATAATTCCTATGAAGTGTACTTAAGAGTTATCACTGTCCTAAACAAACTTCCACTCTAGATAACTGTGTTCCACAAATGGTGCTTCCAGATTCAGTCTTCAGTTATAATTGAAATAGCAGGAAACACACCAGAGAAAACACCATTGTTATATCTGTATGAATTATAAGTTGTTTTTAGGATCCTTTAAGAAATAGCTGCTGACTGGCTCGAAAATAAAAGGTGAAAATAAACACAAGAATTGTTATGTTAGACAGATGGCTTTTGCAAGAACCTGTGTTAGACAATACCTGCATGAATAGTGAGGTAACCTAGTATGTGTCATCTCCACATTCTTCATCTTTCCACTCACTTTTGACTGTCTTTTTTTTTTTCCCCCAGAAAAAAAACAGGAGTTCAACCTAGTCTTCCACAGAGAAAAAGGGAAGAAGTTGAGAGTGAAGTACTATTTTCTAAAACATGTTAGTGAAAACAGAAAGGGAAAACGAGAAAGTAGGAAAAAGATAGGGCCACTTAAAAAGTCAAAGAGAAAAAAAAGGTGAAAGAAAGGCAAAATGACAGGAGAGAGCATGGTGAAAGAGCTGATGGGCAGGTAAAATGAAGGAGCAATAAAGAGAAGATTATGAAGAAGGGTCAAAAAGGTAGTAACAAAGAGAAAGAGATGGAAAAATAATCATAGGCAGAAGTGAAAGAGAAAATAAAAGCATATAAAACCAAATAAAAACAGGAGATGGCAGGATATCTAGATAGTAAAGAGCAAAATGTGGGAAAGAAACAAGAGATAGTGGTATTTAATTAATACATGTTGCTACCTTACTTCAGAGGGAAGCAAACACAGGGCAGTCATGCCAGTTAGGGCTACAGGATGGAAATAGAGGGACAGTGGGTTTTTTTTCCCATTTTGTGAACATTGTTCAAGACTTTTTAGCCAAGGATGAGTATAAAGAGGGCCAAAAGAAAATGTTTACAATGAAAGTGAAATGTGGATACTAGCGGCAGTCCCTACTGAGGATGTCCCCATCAAGCGCAGCAGGCATAGTATGGGCACTGACATCCCTCAATCATTCTGCAGTTCTAACCTTTGCTTCCAGCACTTGTACTGTTTACCCTTACTATGGTATATTTTACAGAACAAATGGCCAGCTGGGGTTGTCAGGCCTTATGCTGCTTTTTATGGCTACAGAGGGTTATAAACAATCCTAATACTTGATACTCTGGCTTTGTGGGGGAGACCTGTCTCTGTAGTGGCAAGATACAGCAAGCTATCAGATGCAGGCAACCACAGTAAAACAGACTCTTTTCCCTCTATTTTTAAGCTCATATTTTCACACAAGAAATATAGCATTGGTGTGGTCACTGCTTCAAAGTATTTTCTGTAGGCAGTTTTAATGAGTAACATTTTAAAATGCTAATTTTAAATGCAAGCTCTTCAGTGAATGTGAGCTGGTGAGCAAATTTCATGCTGAAGTGTGTTACAGTTAGACTCTTGCCCTGGATTGATGAGGTCAGATGGTGGGGTCTGCTGGTGGCAGGTTTTCCTGGCATAGGTGGAGCAGAGAGTCCTTCACAGAGCGTGGGGGTCACACCTGCAGCCTAAGGAACAGCCAAATCATGGACCTGTTTTGCTGAGCATTAGTTACCTTTGACTTCCAAGTGGCATTGGCCAGGAGAAGCGTAGTTTTTATAGGTCTAAATTAAAAGATCGGCTCTTATCATCCATCAAGTTTGAAAGCCTTTACCGATTCTTTTTTGTTGTTGTTCTTCAAGAAGGCTCAGAAGACTTGGGCTCACAGTTCACTGGTTCCAGGCTACAGCAGCCAGTGGAGGCATCAACACCATCACCACAAAGCTCAGCCCTTGTAACGTTAGGTGAAGTCTCCTGATCAGTAGAGGGGAAATCCATAGGACACTGAAACCTTTTCTTCCCTGGGCCAAGAGGAACTCTCCGTCCACAGCATCTGGAATATTTCTAATGTGCAACCCAAACATCATAAAGGTGTGAAGGCTAAAAATGGGAAACACCTACCACAGCTCCAACAGCCAAAGCAAACAGAAAAGAGCTCAGTAGTTAAAGCTTCAAATAGCTTGTTCCTCAGTCCTTTCCATATTTCACTGGCATCCTCACAGACACTGGCCCATGTACGTAGCAAACCCCAAATGGGTTTTAAAACTAACCTAGAAAAGAAAAACAAAAGTCTTATGGATCAGAGGCAGCTGCCTGGCCCTAGATTCTGTACTACCTTAACATGTTTTTCTTTTCTTGTTGCTCTTTTCTGTGTGTTTTTGATTTGAGAGGGGGCGTTGTTTTTTGCTTCATCCTTTCCTATCCTTTTGTCTAACTTTTCCAAACCACCAAACAAAAAGTCGGATCATCAGTTTTGTTTTACTCTATTTTATGGACCACTGAGAGAAGCTTTTTTTTTTTTTTTCTTTTTTGGGGGGGGGGGGGGGGGCTTCTCATTTTAATGCTAAAAGAGAAAACAACCAGAATGAATGTGGGCAATGATGTGATTTTTCCAGCAGCATCAAAATCATCAGGGAGAGTATTAGACTGCCACTTGATTAAGTATCTCAAATTTACTGATATTCTATAAATTTACTGATTATCTGATAAAATCTTGACAACAAATGGATACTGTCTTTACTATTCTCTCAACATTTCTATCAATAACCTCTTTACTACATTTACATCTAGAAAAAAGAAGTTAAGGCTATTACATTAATCTAGGACAGTAGAAAGATGATGCTTGTGGATTTGTCTACTCACTTGAATAAAAAACTGAAGTGAGATCTACTTGGCAGCCATGTACAAACCACATAAAATCTATCCATGTGCTCGTTGTCACCGAGAATTGAATGTATTCAGAAGAAAAAAGTAGTTTCTCACAGAAAGGCTGACAGTGCAGCATCAATCCACTGTCTTCTGTCCCTACCTGTTCATATCTGTAGACATGAGACATGTGCATGGACGTATCTTGCTGCTCACATGTATTATTAGAGCCCCTGGCTACAGTGCAGCCAGTTTGTCTAAAAATGATTTCTCAGATATAATTCAGGTACTGGGTACCTCATTTTTTTGCATTCCCCATTTAACTCCAAGTTCAAAGATTACTGAGTGCACAAGCCTCTGAAAAGAAGTCAGCATGTTTACCTCATTAAATTTATTTCACTAATGAAAATGGCACCCAAATTCCATTTGGGCACAGATTTGGAAGTAGGAAGTTTTCTTCAACTTGATTTCACTTGGCTAAACTAAAAGTAATCATGCAGATTCCCCTAACTTTGAACTCCATATGGAGCTGTAAAGGTCATGCTTTGCTTTAAAAGATCCTTGCTCTCAGCCACAAACTTTTTCTTGGTGTATACTGGCATCTCAAACCAGCAAGTACCGAGCTCTACAGGGCTGATCCAGAAAAGAATTCATGTAAATGTTTGCTTTCAGGTCCTGTTGAGGGCCAGTTCTTGAAAACATAAAGCTAATCACACATTTGACTACTTTATTGGATCAAGCCCAGGGCACAAGGTCTCAGAGATGGACGTGTCCGTGCTGTGCTGACAAACATCCACACCTGGCAATAAGGCCGTCTTCGCTTACAGGCTCTGTGCTCCACTTGGCTATTTTAGGACAGGTTAGGGACCAGTACTGGGGGGAGGGAGGGGAGTTTATTATGTGGAAAAAGGTCAGAAGTTTGCCTTCTTGTTCAAACCAGCAAAATCTGTTTTTAATCCATGAAAACACACCAAAACACCCTTCCTGGAGAAAAAGGTATGTTGTATTTTTCCTGACCGCCGTTTTCCCTGGTGGCAAGTTTCTCATTCAAAATTATATCCACGGCTTTGTTTATGGGACTTTGCAGAAGGTTTTGCATGGGTTAGCGAGGGGAGGGAACACTCCCATACGCAGAAACACAGAACCCAATAAAACACATGAGGCTCTGGTGGTTCCCTTTCCCAGCTGCTGCTAAGTTTATTTGCAGGCTGCAGCCTGGAAAAGGGGCTGTGGCCCATCTGCACCCGGTATATGGGAATTCATTTCCAACCCAGCCGCAGGAGCGTGGGTCCAGCAGACGCTCCCCTAACCTCCTCTCAGATCCCCTCCATGCTGACTTAATTGGAGCCAGAGCAGACGGCGCTGCAATGTCCCGGGGCGGGGGGGCTGGGGGCTCGGCCGCACTGCTGATTCTCCGAGGTCCCCCGCCGTTCCCTCCCTCCCCGGCATAACTGTGGGGTTAAGCAGCATAGCAAACCTTGTGTGGGCCCCTCTGCATGGGGCGAGCTTCACCCCTAGAGCAAATCGAGCGTCGTGCTGGACGGTGGGGCACGAGAGGGAGACCAAAGAGGGTGAGGCTGTGCTGCCGCACCACATCTTCTGGGTCTGAGCCTTCTCCCTCTTTGGCTGCAAAGCTCACGCTTGCTGCGTGGTGGCGCGGGCGTTGCGGGGGATGTTGTGAGTAAGCATCTCGGGAGGAAAAATCAAAGGGCAGTACTGAAACTGAGACAGGGGAAGGAGATGGTGTTACTTAAACCAGATCTCGCTCCTATATTGTCTTTTGCACAGGAGGAAAAAGTTCGTTTCTGCTTTATGTTTTGGGTCTGCCTGGAAGATGTCGGGAAGGGCTGTCTTGGAGTGGTGAGGGCAAATGCATCTTCTATTTTAAACCTTTGTTAAAGGGAAAGGGATAAGCGTATGAGCATAGGAAAAACGAGAGATGAACATTAGCAAGCTTAACTGCAATCAAAAGCATTTGTGAAGGGATTTGTCCTGAGAAGGCAAGCACTAAGGTTTTGGGGCTCTATACTGTTACACAGATATGAGAATAAGCATTAAAAAAGTAATTCTGTGGCTTAAGTGAATAATTAAACTAATGAAGGACAACACATTAAAACAAATCATTGTATAGGAAGTACATGCAGGGCAAATGTCAGCAGGCAGCCTAACTACCTTCAAAAGTTTTTAGACATTTTAGCAGTTTTAAAAATATTCACTTTCATGTATATCTATGTGTGGTTCAGCTGAGTATCTGGCCCCCAGGACCATCTCTGCCCAAAAGGCAAAGTCACTTTTAAAGTAAGCAGTGACCTCTGGATCAAAAATAACAAAGTCACATGCTCAAGGAGAGAGTGATGGTCACACTTTATGGCTTTAAGCATCAGGTTTGTTTTGTTAACACTAACTTCCTTAAGGTCTCTCTCTTTTTTTTTTTTTTTTAAATGAGATCTCTTTGTTCTTTTTCATATAAATTAATTTTTCTCTTAAGAAAAAGTTCATTTTTGTCCAATAATTTCTTTCGATAAAATTCATAGTATGTAGAAGCATTTAGATTTGGCAAAAAGTTTTACTTTCCTTAAACACAGAGGTACTGAGGTCCAATTCATGGCTGTAGGAACTGCTGCCATGGCCCCACGTTCCACGTTTTACCCACAGCATTTTCCCGGGAGGGGCAAGTCCCTCTCCCACTGCTGTCTCAATGTTTCTGTATGCTAAAGAGAACTCCACACGCATCCATTTAAAACTCCCAGATCTCGACGTTTGGACGTGGTAGCTGCTGGGGACGTTGGCTGCTGTGTCAGGCTGTTACAGAAAGGCTGGTGACTGTGCGGAGAGGAGCAGGGCCTCCTGACGTGCCAGTGGTCCTTGCTGGGAACACACCTCGCTCCTCCTCTCCTACCAGTGGCTCAGTGGCTTCCTTACCACCATCCGCTCCTCGGTCCTGCCTCACTAGTTTTCCTCACCACCTTAAAGGAAAAATGCTGAGTATTTGTTAAGGACTTGTATTTCTCAAGAACAGGTGAGAAGGGAATGGTTTACCTCAGAGTCCGGGAGTTTTGCATGTAAATAACCACCTGTCCCCTTTGCTGTAACAAACCAAGGTCTAGTCGTCCTCTAGTCTTCAGAGGGAAAGCCCTTACTCACTCTGGTGTTAGCCACTACCTTATTTATTTCTTTTCCATGGCTATTAGTATTGAATTAAACTTTGTTTCTGAGGTTGAGAGAGAGGAAAGATGGTTTTAGTATTGGCTCTAATTATGCATTTTGCCTCAAGCCACTGACACAAACATTAATTTGCTCAAGGGTCACCAGAGAAGTGGTTGAAAAGCACCTAAAGATTTTAATTGGAATTTGATTCACATTCATGTTCAAGAATTCAGATGATCCTTTTATCAGGACAAGTAAAGCCTTAAAATATTGAATTGAAAATATTGTAGGAAAAAGCTTTCCTGTGGCATTTAAAAAAATTTTTGGTCAGGGCAAAAATTCCAGGGAAGCTGACTTCCTCTTGTAATTTTACCACTTCTGTGTTAAATTTAGGAACTGAAAGCAAAAGAAACAACTTTTGGCTTTTAATTCAAAATGATCTAAACCTAAGTAATTTGGCTTTCTATTCACTATAGAAGAAAGTGCTACTGAGGTCTAACGTTAACCCCAAACAGCTAACGTGTGTGACAGCTACAAATTTGTGTTTCTAGGATTCCACCTCAAGTAAATACTTGTTAAGAGTATGCATTTTTTGCAGTGATGATGGAGTCAAAATGACTGCTTTGCTTCTGCTGTATGTATCTTGGAGCTGGATTTTTCTATGAAGTCTGTGGAAGCTTGTTAGCATGTTAAATGCCCAGCTTTGTTAAATCCACACCTGAAGAGTAAGTAAATGAATCTTGAATTTTGCATTTGAAGGTATGTGTGCTTTTCATGGATTTATGCCAACTAGATTCTAGATTTAAAGAGACCTTGTGATAACCTTAACCACACTGTGGCTAGACTAAACCTCGAAGCTCTTGCTCCTAGGGGCACTGCTCTTTGAAGTGGCACCACTGACAGTTTCAGCTACTGTAGGTATTTATGAGGTACAAAATGATAAAGTAAATAGGCATCAAATGTGATTTTAACAGTATATAAGCATCACCAAACTGGATTATATTTTTGCGTTCCAAGCTTTTGTTTGCTCAATTTGAGTTTAGTTTTCTCTCAGCTCTTTTCTTTTTCCCCTTTCTCTTTTTTCTCTAAGAACCTGCCCTGAAGAAACATAGAAGCAGTGTTTGCCAACTCCCTAACAGCTCAGATGTATATATTTTCTATGAATTGAACTTGAAGCTCTTAACTAATACTGTGTGTTTAACCTGTTTACTTACCAAAGTAGTTGGAGGAATATCTGTGCATTTTCCACACTGATTCCAGTGTGCTGCTTTGTTTGTTGGTGACTTACTAATGATACTTGTGATTTATTACTGTCACTTTATTAGATTATGTGCAAATCGGTGACAAAGCACTATGTGGATCATGCCTTGTTAGTCATAAAAGCATTCAAGAAGCCATGAAAATCAGTTAAGCTTGAACCTATTGAACGAAAGAGCATAGTGCTGTCTATTGATCAGTAACCTTTAGATATGTAATGAATAGTAGTACTTTGGACACTGTCAGATAGTGTTTTCCTTTGGATCTGATAAATTACACTCTTTTGTATTAGTGGTTTGAGAATTGACATAAAACACTGTTGTACTGGTATTTCTTTCAGCTCTAGTACTGTGGTGAACTTACATGGCCAAGGCATATAAACGTTGTTAGAAAAACCTGATGTTTTCTCTTCCAACACAGTTTTAGCCATTGAGTTAACACTGATATAACTTTCATATATGGCAGAAGATTGAGGGCTGGCCTGCAAATAGTTTGCAGAATATATTTATAGCCTATGTGCATGATGTACACAATCTCTCTCTCATACATGAATAACATATACTTATTTGGACTGTAGCTGTCTAATTTCTTTATCAATACAGATTATATTCTGATTTTTTTATCAAACAAGCAAACATTATGTAAGATTAAGTCCTCATTTCTTGTTGGCTTGAAGGGTACTTTGTTTCTATTTACAATATCAGGACCTGATTTCTTCCTGCTTTGCAGTTTGTACAGCCATTTACACAAAAACAGAGCTGGGTTGTAGGTAAATAATTACTATTTTATTTGGATAGAGTTGAGGGCAGAGCTTATGGTGCAGCAGGCCTCAAGTCTTACATCTGTGTCATTCTCTGAAGGAAACCCCCATTAATACTAGTAGTCAAATTCTTTGGAGGAACATGTGTTTGCTAGGACGTTCCTCTGGGTGGGAGAGTCACTTTCTCCTCCCCGCTGCTCCTCTCCCTTGTAAGAAAAATTAAATATTCAGGAGAATGAGCACAGTAGCCTATTTTATTAACAAAATTAGGGGCAATAAACTTCCAGCAGCTTCTTTTCTCTAGATGTTTTCTAATGCTTTTTTTAGTGTTTGCTCAGGTTATCTATGTTTGAATAATTTCCTCTCAAATGAGCCTGATTTAGGCAATAGTAACCATAACCTCTGGGGACTGCTTGACAGTACAAAAGAACAGTGATACTAATTTGAACATCAGCAGTACTCTGGCACATCAAATAAGTCAAAGGTTCCATTTAACTCAAGTTTAAGATTTTTTGGCTGTGTTTACAGTTACAGGCAAAATCCAGTCACACTTATACATCTAACACTGAGAGCAGGAGCAGTGTTTGGTAAAATCTTTGACCCAGTGTTTTCTGCCTTTCAAGTACACAAGTATTCAGTCCCCTACTCCTCCTAAGGACAACACTATTATGAAGGCTGAGAGATGAATTTAAAAAATGTGATTATAAGTAGAAATGCCATAGTGAGCAGACAGTTTTCTCAGACTGGAAAGGCTTGGGGACAAAGGAAATGAAGCATGTATGAGCCTTTACTTGAAGCTGCTATTTTTCAGGCTCTCTGGAATATCTGTTTTGCAACTGACTCTGGAGACCCCAGTTGTATCAGTTGTTTTCCTCCAGCAAAAAATCCCAGTGGGTTAATTGGTAGTGACAATTTCAAAGCACAAATAAAAACTCTTCACTAAAGTGGGTGAACTGTGCCTTGTCTGTTGGTTTAGCTACTCATTTCAGAACAGAAGGCCTGCAATTAATATTTTGACCCTTTCAGTATTTTCAGTTACTTCTAGATGAATTAATACAATTAATTCTCATCTTAAGCTGATTCAAAAGCTCTCTTGGCAACACTGTAACACAGTGACCACCTAAATAGTAAATGAAAACATAGCTAAAAAGGGTCAAAGCTTAGTAACATCTGCAGTGCATTAAGAGAGGTTTTGGAGCTCTAACACATGACCCAAGTGCCCAGCATCCTTGCAGAATGTCTTTTACTGCAGCCTGGTTTTGCTCTGGTCTTTCTCAGAGTTAGCTTAAAGGGCAAGTAGTCTCTTATGACCACATTAATTGACCCAACAGATTGGATATAGGAGGGAGAAGTGATTACCGTCTCAAATCACTATTTTCTATGTAAATTTTTACATAAAATGAGTCTAGGTCAGTGTCTAGCTATTTAATAAATGTTTCTTTTTTTTATGAAGGCAACTATAATTAAGTTATAGAATTACAGAAGTCTGGCTGAGAAGAAAATTTCTAGCTATAAAATATTTTGAGGTTAAAGCAAATTATTTCTTGTGACTATGCAGCAATCTTGATAAAAAGCTTTTTCTGCCCATTGTCACTATCAAAAAGCAAGCCAAATCAGAGTCCCTGCACTTTGAATTTCATTCCATCATTTTAATCTAGATAATTTCATTTTCCAGTGGACAATACTGAAATATTGTCAACCCTCAGATGAGTCAAATAATGACACATACCCCCCCTCCCCCATAATGTTTTGGTGCACAATGAGAGATTCATACTATAACTTGCCACAGAAGCCAGATAAACTGGGCTGAAAGTTTAATCAGAAAAGTCTTCCATTAGTTTGCTTGCAGTCTTCAAGGTACTGCCCAATTTTCTTTCTGCCTATATCTGTAATCATATATCCTTACCTACCCAGAAGAATCTCATCTCAGTGACGATTTCGGAGAAACCATGTGTATGAGGTCCCTCTCATTTGTATGTGGCATATTGTTCTATCTATTCACATCCTATTTAAAGACTCAGTTCATCCGTGCTGCCCAGTGACAGTGAGGGGCAATAACAAGGGGTGGATATTATTCTGTCCCTATTGAGTAAAATCCTACTCTGTGGTCTGTCCTGCAGGAAATAATACCCAAAGAAACCAAAAAGGGGAAAAAAAGGAAAAAAGAAAAAAAAAAAAGAAAGAAACAAACAAAAGGTTTCCCCTCTTTTTTCCCCCCGTTAAATTGTGTCTTTTCATATCCTCATTTGGCTTCCACACCCCAAGTGTAAAAGTATTTAGCTGGTGGTGTGTCCGTCATTACCTGCTTGGTGTGATTTAGGACTTTTAGTAAAATTGAAAATCAAAAGGCTTCATAAATGTGGGGACAGGGCTGCCACTCAGTGGTATCACAAGACCTAGTACATTTCTGGTACTTGACTAACAACAAATAATAGCAATAATGACAAGAGAGATGAATGATTTGAACACTGCTCTGTGCCCTCTATAGCATACATAGTAAAAGCTTCTAATGTAGCAGTTTGTGTAGTTGTTAGGAGATCAGTAACTGTCCAGTAAATTTACTTTACTGTTTCTCTCAGTGAAAAAGGATACATACAGACACATAGCTTAAAAAAAAGATTTATTAGTCAGCATAACCTGATGTGGCACAAAGTAGTATTTTCTATTAATGCACTAACTTAATTATAAACATAGTGAACAAGTGTGTTTTGTGTGTACTGAATGACTATTATTAAAATAAAATACAACAAAAATTGGAATATTACCTCCTGAGAACCAGAAAGATGCAATTCCTATTTTGTAGCATGTATCTTTTCCTAGTTCTTGATTTGAGGACTAATTAAAGCCTGGTCATTAGCACCTGACAGTCCTATCCTCGGGTTGGCCAAAGCAAGACTCTCCTAAACCACTCTGTCCTCCTGTCCCTCTTACTCCTTGTGCCTCATGCATACTGCTTTTTATTTAGGGGTCCTTCTTGGAGACCAAGTATGGAGAAGGTGTGAGGATGAATTCTGGAAAGGATTTTGGTAGGCTGTCAGTGCATGAATATAATAATAATAATGATAATAATAATAATAATGGCTTTGTTATTATTTTTTTATTACAATAATATTGCAAAGTGAAAATAAAATCTTGATCCTAACCTCCACCTCCCCAGGACTAGACTAAAGGGAAGACTTTTACCATTGTTGCACTGAAAATCTCTCAGCACCAACTCCATTTGGTTAAGAAAAGAGGGTAAAAGCATGAATGGGGTTGATTTCCTTAAGCAGTTTAGCACACTGCTGATCACAGAAGTTTAAAAAAAAAAAGCCAACCAATATTCAAGTAGGTAACAAACCCTCCTTTGTGAAATGGCGTTTTCTTTGTATAGCACTGAGGAATAATTCCACCCATAAAACGTTTACAAGAGATATGAAACTGTAGAAGATCTCCTGAATCTTTGAATCCAGACCTCACTATTATGTGACTACATGAGTAAAAATGTTAGTAATGCAATTTGTATATATTCTGCATGTACTCATGAAGTTTCATCTTAAAATTAGCATCACTGTTCTTATGCTCTGTTCCAGGATCCTACTTTACTGTAGGTTAGGTACAATCATATTATTGAATGTTTGTCACACTGAATATTTTTAATGTCTTTTTATATGTTTTTGAACACAGAAAAAAAAAACCAAACACAATGTAACCATGACACAAAGTAACTATTTATGTCTATTAGAAAAGATGTTTGTGTTGTTGACTTTGGAAAGAATGGTGCAGTCTTCAGACACCCATGCCAGTATTTTGGGTAAAAACATTTTTATTGAAAAGTAAAACTAGGATTGAGCTTTGTTCGGTTGATTTTTTTTTTTTTTTCCTAAATAGAAAGTTCCAAAAAGGACTCCAAATGAGTGCTATAAATTATTTTCTAAGACAGCTTTAGGTTGTATATTACAAAACAACTAAACAAAACTAACCAGAAAGCCCTGGGATTAAGCAGATGAAAAACCCATTCCAGATGGAAAAGAGCTCAAGAGTCAGAGCTACTCAGAATCCAGAATGCTCTGTCAAAATTAGGTTATATTAGTGTAGTCTTGAAAAGAAGGTTTGGAAAAGAGGCAGAGTTAAGACAGCAGTTAAACTTTGTTTGACAGGCTAAATGGAATACATTTCCTAGCTTCAAATGGCTGCACAGTGCTCCTGTAATGGGTGTCTTTCTCAAAGCATAATGAGAAGAGGAGAGGGAAAACTATTTCATTTGTCCAGACTATAATCAATCACTTCCAGGAAAAGAAGTCTTTCATGGTTTTCCAGGAGCAATAGTTGTTAAATATATTAGTTAGTTGTACAAATTGCTTTATGAAAGAAAAAATGAAAAGTTATTAGAGAAACGAGTAAGATGCACAAAATTAATCTGTAAATTTATAACTATTCTTAGTCATTTTGCTGTCTTTGTGCCTCGATACATGCCTTTTTTCTTTATTGTCTCTAAACTGCCAATAGCCATAAAAGCATGAAAGCAATAGAAAGGATGGAGAAGTCTCAGAAGAAAAGGGCTTTTTCATCTGGCAACATGTCCAGCCCAAAAGCCATAAAGGCCTTTCCTGAAACTTCAGAATTGCAAAAGCTTACTGAGTTTTGCCAGATTACTTTCTTCTGATGGAAATTCCCTAATGGTACTGATGGTTTCTGGACAGTGATATAAATGATTACATAAGGTAATGGTAGGCAAATGATTAAAAAATACTCTGCATAGCTATAATGTCCAAGAATTTCCAAGTGCCTAAATCTGTATTGTCTTATCTAGTCATGAGAATATTTTCATTCCCAAATCTAAACAGCAGGAAAGCTGAATCACAGGAAAGTCAGTCTTGTTCCCATTGAAGTCAACACTATAATGCCTGGAGACTCTCTTTCGTATATGGGATGCAAGACTGAACCCAGGATGGTAAGGATTTGATTTTGCATGCCTATGTGCACTTAAAAGAAAAGAGTAGAGAAATTACCCTTTGTTTTCGTGTGTGCGCTGCATGCACTGAAAGCCACTTTACTCAGGGAGCACAAGAATGGATTCAGTGCTTCTACTTTTCCAAGACTCTCCAGAGTCTTGGACAGAGGAAAAAAGAAGATGAGCCCAAACTAATGTCCCCAAGTCAAAAAAACCCAGATGGTCCACGAACCAAGTAAAGGGAGAAAGTTAGTGGGTGCGATAATTATTAGCTTCCATGAGTCATTTGACATCCAGGAATTTCCTACAGGCAATATTGTGTCTAAATACAAACCTCTGATATTTTACAAAGTCTCTTTGGAAGGCCCCTGCATAGATTAATAACAGGTACATTTGTTATTGAAGCAGCAGTGGATAGATGGAGTCTCAGCTGTGGTCCTGAACACACGTACACAGCGCTCTCCTGCTTTGCAGACATCAGGAAAGTTGTCTCTTGTCATATTGTTCTCCTTTCAATGCCACCTGAATCAGTCTGTTATCTCAGAAAAGGCTGGATTCTTTAAGTCAGTCAGTTCAGAAGCAGATAGCTCTAAAGTGTAGGTTTTGGTATTAGGTAGCTGCATGTCAGTTTTATGGACATAATCCTTCAGTTTTAACTGGGCTTTTTAATTTCACCTAAAAAAGAGGCCAACTGAATTCTTCCAACCCCACTTAATTGCCATCTCTGTGTGCAGCTTCACTTTATGTTTCTTATAACAAAAAGGCTTTTAAAGTTGATAAATGGCTGCAAAGATTTTGCTTTTACTTTGTTGCTTTTCTGTTTATTTAACCAAGAGCAGTTCTTTTAGTCCTGACCTCAGCCTTGTCAAATAGACTGTGTTTGTCAAACTGCTCATGCTCCCATTAACTCCTAGCTGTTTCAATTGTCACGTTTGATGAATGGCTCAAATACTGCTAGCATCATTAAAAGCAGGGATACTGAGGGAAGTATTATGTTATACTGAGTCCAAATACACACCATAAATAGGAAATTCCAAGCAAAGAAAATCTTTTATTGCATGAAGGAAATTGCAAGTGGTTTAAACTAATCTCTTTTAATGCCATCTTTCATATGTGCAGGAGACAAGAAAAAGCCCCTCAGGTTTCATGGTTGGTATTATCTCTTTATGGTTAAAGAACGTTAGTAGCTTTATAACCTTATTTATACAGAGTTCATGTACGTGTTTGGGTCTGCTTGGGGGAACAGGCCTGCTTAGTGTGAATAAGAGCAACAGAACTGTTCCCACAGTGCTCGGTAGGTCCAGAGGGTCTGTCCCTTCCCAAAACAGAACCTGCTGTTTCTGTAAGTCAGGGCTTCCTCTAAATTAAGTCATGCAGCACAATTATCATGCATTACTTTCCCCCTACTAGACTGACGGAGGCACCGCAGCCCCGGGGTGTGCGGTGCTGGGCGTCCTGGCCCCCGTCCCGCGGTGCCCTTGGCTCTGCCCGCCTGAGCAGTAACCGCAGCTGAGCTTTCTCTAATGACCTGCCAGTAAAAGCTGTGCGAGTTCAGGCTCGCCAGGGTCTGGCAGAACACAGTACTCCAGTTACGCTCAAGCTAGCGTTTCAGTTTATATTGTCTGGTACTCTTGTCTGCCCTTTGTCGTACTTACAGCACGGTGCTAGCAAGAGGCAGAGTTCAGGATTAGCGCTGGGAAGTTGGGTAATGGCTTCAGCAGAAAGAATAAATATTTTTGTTATTGTTGGTGTTGTGTTGTTGGCTTGGATTCTGGGCTTTTTCTAACAGTTGAAGTCTACCTAAAGGGCAAAGAACTTCTGTTTGGATAATTTTTTTCAATTCTTGAGGCAGATAAAATTATTCAGTCGAATATTTATACGGATACATTTAAATATGCAAAGTTATACACTTCTGGACTGTGACATTGCTGTGCTTATTAGGCTCAAGACAGAGTTACTGGGGGGGGGGGTATGATTTTGTTTAAAAAAATTGTAATTCTAACTATATGTGCATATACATATAGGCTGGTTCCAATATTCCTGAGTGTTACCCATGTGGTATTTTCATCATGAATAAGTACACTGCTGCAGTACATTTTTCCTGGACGGTGATACAAACCATTACAATGAGGACAGCAGGCAAACCATTAAAGCAATTCTGAAATGGCATCAGAAGTAGGTCCTCAAAGTTTATATTTTCCCAAGCTACAGCAGCACATCATGGTTTTTTCCTTACTAGAAGGTAGAAAGGATTTATTGATCTCAATCTTTTATGAAACTTCAGTGAGCGTAACGTTGCCTGGTTGCTTGAGTGCAAGGAATGGCAGAAATTGTCTTCCTTCTACCGCAGCTAACTCAAACTTTAATTTTGAGATGATCTTTCTAAAACTTTAGACTTAGAAAGATGATGCAGGATGTCAGTTACTGAGCTTGAGGCGTCATTACTCTAAATTAATGATTTGCATCACAGCCAAAGCATACCTGTAAAGACGTAGTAAGAAGCATTAATAATTACTGGATTCACTTAAGCCCTTTTTCCCTTTTGTAGATGCCATAACCAGCAGAACACAGAGGTGGGCTGTGGGCTTCCAGCAAGTTACCGCTGCCAGGGAGGATGCGAGGGTGGGCAGCTAGCCCCGCAGAAGCCATGCTCCTGACAGCTGACTGCACCGGGGCCCTCTTGCCCCACGCACCCACTGGGTGAGTGATAGCATTTGTTACTTCCTCCCAGGTGGAAAGGTGCTTCTCTTGGTCTGGACTAGATTGTCCAGGTTTGTATGTATTTAGATTGTAGTGATCTGGACATCAACAATACAAACTTAATTGACGCTTTTCATCCAGACAAACTGTGAAATGGTATTACTGTATATAATCATGAATGTGTGTTTCTGTCCTGGGGTACATCAGGTAACTGATGTTTGTTGCCTAGGACCCTAAATATATATTTGGTTTCCTAAATAGTTGTGGGGTTATTTAAATCAATAGAGTTCACAGTTCTTTTGTTATCCACTGAGTGATAATACTGTTAGCGAGCAAAACACTTTCATTAGAACAAATGCTTTTTTCAGCCTCAACTGTATTCTTGCTTCTGTCTGTACTAGAATTAAATATTAATCAAAACAAAGTAGGAAAGCTTCAATCATTCCCTTATGAGGCTTCCTGCATTTTTAATCACAATTTGTTGGTGTCACTGGATTTCTGTTACTCTCAGGAGTACTGAAACCTACAGAATATGAATTCATTTGATTAACCACATTTGAACCGAGTCTATAGGAACAGGCCCTGTACTTAATACTGCTTTCTGTGGGACAGGATTATAACCATCAGGGTAGCTGCATCTCAGAATTAAACGCAAGTATGTACTACACACAGGTAGGTACCAAGCCCCCAGCCCACAGATGCTCTCCCACTAAAATCCGTGAGACTGGCGTTTATGAGAAAATAGACTTGGAGGTCTGCAGGCTCAGCTGGTCTCCAACAAAACCTGATCTTGACCTGGAAAAGCAAGACTGGGGATGTCAGTATCTACATACTTGTTAAATCAGTGAAATGAAGAATTTGGCTTACAGTTCACTGAAAAGGCATCAGCAAGGTTAAAGCAAAACATAAGAAAAAGCTTGTTTTCTGTGCCCCCTTGTTCAGCATATAAATAATACTGTCAGGAGTTTAGAAGCAAGTGCTGCAGTTTTTTCCTGGAAAGCATCATTGGCAGAAAAATAATCTTCAGCAGAACTCAAGAACTGAGGGGATAAAAATGGTATAAATCAGTTAACAAGTCAACCCACAGGCAGCCAAACTAAAGAGGCCTCATTTCCTATAGATTTCTGTCTCTTCAGCCTCATTGTCTGCTTTCCAGCTCTCCACCACCACCAGCCCTCCCTGTCCTTCGTGCCTCCAGCACCTGGCAAGAAAGACCGTAGTGTGGCCAGGGCAGCGCTGCTGCATGCGTGGTCGTGGGCTGTCCCCATTTTGCACAGGACTTGTAAGAACTTGACACTGATTGAGACCTCTGCCCTTCTGTAAAATGGAGTTAAAACTGTGGGGAAAGAGCAAACAGACGACAGGCAAACATTTGTACAACACAATTATGTTGTAACCTCTTCTCCCTAAGGAACTGTATATTTTTGAGTAGTTGGTATTTTTAGAGATTGGATATTTTGCTTATTTTTAAAAGCAAGTAAAAAGATGCATAGATACAATCACAGAGAGGTGGCACCACACTTTCTCTGAGTAAATAACCACAAGGCCATTCTAGATTGCCATATTCCATAACATACATATCCTAACCCTACTGCCTCTACCCCTTGGATTAGTCTGCACCCCAGACACGGAGGACCCAAAGTGCAGAAGCCCTGTAGCAAACAAGCCTGCCTCCCTTGTATGGTAGTCTCCAGATTGCCACATTTATGCCATCTAGACATGTTAACATTTGAAAGAGAATTTGAAATTGAAGGAATGAATCCTACTTGACAAAACAAAAGACAACACCATTTTCTCCCTGGGAATGAATGATGCTGGTGGTGTCAGTGGGATTGCAACATGTTAATTTATTCCAGCATTTCTGAGCTGGGGGGTTCTCTTTAACAATATATGTCAGATTTCCTCTATAATGACCAATTAAAATTCTAGGACTAACTCAATGCAGCTATGATATCCTCAGTATCCTGCAGGATAGTTGGCAGAGCAAGTACACACTTTTCATTTTCTTTGCTCTGTTTTACTTGCTTGTCACTTCAGTTTGCCCATGAGTGTTTGCCTTGCACTGCTCCCACCCAGAAAAAATGCTAGGGCTGGGTGATAAATAAGGGACAAAGATAGTATCAACATTGATAACAATGAGTTTTTGCTTGTGTGGCTTTAAAGTAAGAAATTTTTGAAGACATTTTGTGTCATTTGAATTTTTCTAGCTTTTATTAAACAAAATAAAAATTGTATGTTTGAATTTTTATTCAAATCAATTAAGCTAGAAGTAGGGGGGAGGTTGCTCAGTTTTGAAATTCATAAAGGTGTGACTGAAAAGAATGATTTTTCCTGACATTAAAAAATTAAATTGTCATCAGAACTTTCCTCTGGGCTCACAGGCAATAAAGTGTGTATCTCCTATTCTCTATTTTCCTTTTGTCTCACATGTATAATGTAATAGCCCCACTATTTTCAAGGAATGTGCTTCTCTCTAGCACCCTGTAGTTTGGACAAATTTAGCTAATAAGTTACATGTGCAACTAGTCCTTGCTGGTTAGAGAGTTCTTGGTATTTCTCCTTTTATTTTTCCCTTTGCAACATATACATCCTACAAAGCTTGAAAGCTTTGGAAAGGACTAGATGAAACGTAATCACTTATTAATAATTTAGAAATATTAACCTGGACCTAAATTTTTTTCTTTCCTTTCTCTTTGTCATTTCTAGACTAAGAAAATTATTTCTAGCAGTGGCAAGAATATTGGCATTGTCGCACAGTGCTCAGGAACCATAGGAAAGACTAGCCAGTGCAAATGGTAAATCAAATTTTTAGTCATGTTGTGTGAACTCTGACTCTCACCAAAGTGAGTGAGAATGGAGTTCCCTCATGTTATATCTCCATGCTATAAAATATGATGTTGTCTTATTGCTACAAAAGTTCTGATTTTCTTGTCTAACACTACTTTCTGCTTGCCTTTTTGGTCATTGTCCCTCTGGTCGTGTGAAGTTTCAGCCCACCCAGCTTGACTGAGCATTTCTGTCTGGAAGCATATTGGGAGCACCTTTCTTCTCAGGTACCTGGTACTTGCTGCTTTTGCTTGAGCATCCTAGAAATTCAGGGGACTTCTTGACTTCAAAGGTATGAGAGCTACTGCACTCAGATAAACTGTAGTTTTAGAGAATCATCTGCTTAAAAGACTATTTCGGTGTGCTTCCCTGCAATTCTGAGTTGCTGTTGTTTTGTTTTACTATTTCTAATACTGTTATGGATCAGCTCCTATGAACTATTTAGAGGCATCATCCAGACTAGACCTTTGTCCAGCTTTAAAGATAGTTTTCATGGGTTTCATTAGGTCATCAGATCACTGGTTACTGTGAGTCTAAGTCACTGAGACTTAAGTGATGCGGAGAACCTAGTTAACTCACAAAAGCTGAGGGTATCCAAGTTGTTATGGTCTGGCCCATAACTGTCCTAAGAAGGAGTTAAATACTACAAAGAGCTGGGAATCCCCGTGTCTGAGTTCTGCACCAAAGATACTAGTTTCCAAATCATCATAAATTCTTGTTTTTCCCAAAACACAAACAACCTTCTGACCTCTCTAACTTTCTGATATAAACTAAGAATCTTTTCATGATAATCAGAGTCAAGTATCAGTTCCAGAAAGCCATCACTATGCATTATAGGCACTTATGCACATTAGAAAACAGAACAAAACAAGCAATCTACCACTTTCCAGGGTTAATGCTATGAAACATTTTATGAGTAGTCCATAAGTGGACAGAATGTTGCACTAATGTGTGACTGCACGGCAATTAAGCTTAATTAGGGAAGGTTTTGAAAAAGACAGATGAAAGTAAATTATGGGAATGAAAGCAATTGCACTTTTGGGGACCACACTCCTCTACACTAGTTCAGTGAAGTGTTGCTAAAAATGTCCCCCGTCCGTCACATTCTGAGGCACATCCAACAGTTTGTCAAACCAAGCGGCTTTCTCTAGAAGAAGGAATCTCTTAGGAGCACATTCTTCACTCGGTCTCTGCTGAGCTCACTGTGTCTTCAGGAGACAGCTGCGCTTTGACAGAAAGAGCAGCAGATGACCCTTGATATGTGGCCACCCAGTTTAGTTTAGCATTGCCTCTTTTCTACATGGAGTAACAGAGGTAAAGATGAATGTGGATTTTCATTTTCATGTGTGCTCTGGGGAATTTTTTTCACAATTTCATATTTTTAATACTTTCTCAGTTTTACAGCTGAGCATCCCATATGGAACATCTGATTCTCGTTCCAGTGATTTTCCCTGGTGAGAAGTCCCTGGTAAGCAGATCTGGAGCAGTTCCCAGTTTCCACGCTGCATGGTTTGAGGGCATCCCATCAAACAAGCTCTTTCAGAGCAGAGAACTTCGGGGTTTCTGTGCTCGGATACAGACTGTTTCAGAGCTAGGTGCCTATTCCCTCTCCAAGAGAATTTTAAAGAAAACAAAATTTAACATGCTGAAATCCTCAGCAAAACAGAATTGCTTTTTTCTGCTCTGGACTAGATGGTTGTTACTGCAGGCACCGTAATAGTATGCTATATTGTATTGGATTTTATTAAATTATGGAAAATAATTAAGTAGAAAAGCAGGAAAAAAAAATGCTATGCAGTCAGCAGGCAGATCTTTTTTTAGCTTGGATAGTGTCTGGTATTGCTTTCCACCAAGACACTGGGATGCTTTTTTTCCCTAATGAACTTTTTACATCCGAGATGAAATACAGATTCTGTGGACAATTTATTAAGAAAAACACCAGTTCCATGTGAGCAGTTTTCAGACCAACAGGGAATGTATATGTGGAAATCATATATGGGTGTAGGGAAACACCTCATAAAAAGAATGACTACACAGTCAGCATCTGTAATTTATGTGCATTCTTTTTTTAATAAAAAAAAGTGCGTTCAGACGAATCTTTTCTTTTTTTTTTTTTTATTGAAGCTCAGCAAGGGTAGCCTCAACTGTAATTGTTTAACCTTCTGACTTTCTTTGTTTTGTTTTTGAAAAAAGAAAGCTAAAGCCAGCACTTCATGTTTTCAGTTATGAAGCTTATTCATATGTGAAAGGTGCAGTAAGGACACCTTTCTCCACTGAAGAAAGCTGAAGTAAGTGTTGATAAAAATTTCAAACATGAAAGAATCTGTTAAAAATGCAAACAGAGAGACAAGAGGATGCTAAATATAAAAAAGAAGCTAGTTCTGGGATATGATGGCTGAGCAAGAACAGCTGTGCACAGGTAATCCAGATACACTTCCTTATGCCTAAGCATGTTAGATACATGTTTACCTGCACATACACATATGCAAAATTTGCAAATGACGTGTGTGTCCATAAGTGACAATTTCCTACAGGTCAAATTCTGTGGCAAACAACTGAATTAAAAAATATATTCCTAGAAAGGATTCTCTAACCAAACCCTGAGATGGGATCTCGTATTTAGCACAAAGTGCTATTTCTGAAGTGAGATCCCCTTAGCCGGGGAACCTTACTCAGATCCCCTACTTGCCTCCACATCTGTAACAGGAAAGTGAAGGCTCAGCTAAAGTGTTGCTGTATGTGAGGTAAAGAGACACTGCAGGGTATGCCTGGATCTGTGGTAGCATAACACTTGCAAGGGGAGCTGGCACCATCTCCTTGGCAGAGTTGTTACAAGCCCTCCATAGACTCATTCATTCATGGAGATGATTAGATATTGGTGGAAGCCTGATGCAGTTATGCAGCAGTAGGTGAAAAAGCCATTTCCCCACTAAAAGCCTAAAACCAGCATTTATTACTTCCTGTTAGGTCACAGGAACATCACTCATCTGTCATTTTGACGATAGCCACTCTCTTTTCGTCTTCTTTGTCTGCCTGAAACGCTCTGCCCTACACCTCTTTTATATATGCTGTAAATGCTCCCCTCCAGCAGGTTTCCCAAGATCTGCAGTATTCCTGCTGGCACCTTCTGCAACAGCCAGACCTCTGGGAGTCCCTGGGACGGACTCCCGAAGGGAATTCTCTAAGTC
The DNA here is from genome assembly GCF_964188355.1 of Buteo buteo. Taxonomy (NCBI): domain Eukaryota; kingdom Metazoa; phylum Chordata; class Aves; order Accipitriformes; family Accipitridae; genus Buteo; species Buteo buteo. The sequence goes on from NC_134182.1 coordinate 15,387,706, forward strand.
GAATAAATTAGTCAGGGCAAAGGCTGGCATTCAGCTTTTGTTCAGTTAATGACAGGGAAAATCCACCTGGATTGGTACTGGCTACTTAACAGGAACCTGCAGGTCATCAGGATTTGGTCTTCTATGATTTGGATACTTTTTAAATTATATTTTATGCCAGAATGCTGAAATGTTACTTGTTGGAAGAGCCAGGGAAAAGCAAATTTTTACAGCTCACAGAGACCTGCGACAGCAGCTGGAGCTATTCTCTCGACTCTCTCCCCACACCACAAGCCTTCAAGAGGCTTTAAAGCTGGAGAAATCAAGGCATATGAGAGGAACCTGCTGAAAAAATACACCAACGGAGCAAAAAAGTCCATTATTCCCAGTTTTCTAGGAGACAAATTTCTGTTTGTGCATACTATATTTCTGCAAGAGATGTTTAATATTTACAGGTGAAGGAACTCAGGCTTGCTGGTATTCTTGGGTTCCTTTCTAACCTGCCCTCATTTCTTTTTCCCCTACCTCCTTCCCTCTTTTGTGGCTTTCCGGTGTAAGTGCCCGCAGCAACCCCCTGTTTGGGATCCAGGAGCAATCCTTCACCGCGGGCCCAAAGCGAACCTTGGCGACAGCCGCTGAAATGCCTTGATCACATGTTCCCAGCACCCTGCCCTGCCAACAGTGGGAGGAAACTCCAGTTTATGTTAATAAGGTGTGGAGGATGGCCAAAATATTTTGTGGGTTTTCCGGCTCAAAAGGGTAATGAAGCTACCTCTGTCTCAGTATGCTGGCATGGGAACAAGCTAAACAACTGGGAGATGTGTTTCAAAGGAGAAATACAGAGCACAAACTCCCTGGGTTTCGTACTTCCACTGGGGGCTGAGCTTTGCCTCCTTCCACCTTTTTTCCAGGCTGGCTGCTCCCTTTTGCACAAAAAGAGGGATGGATGGGGGAGGGTGAGCAGGCTCTTTCTGTGGATTAGCTTCAGGCAGCTCTCGCCAGACTGAAAATTACACTGGAAAGCATTTCTAAGTTTATAGGAAAATAATGAATTGTTTAATACATAAAGTAAACCCAGAAAGTTATTGCCATAAATTTGGTTTAAAATCTACCTATTTATTAGCTCTGAGCAAAAGAAGCCTCCACACTGCTGCCAGCACGGTCAGATTCTTTGGGCTCACTTCAAAAAGCTCTTTCTTTTTGTCATTCCTCTCTGACCTCCTCCCTGCTAGTCCCGGGATAGAAAGCAAGCCAAAGATCTGCTGAGAAATGGGCCGAGCCACTGCTGACCTTTGCAAATCCAATTTCTTCAAAGCAAGAGCTAATCGACGTGTTCCCACGCTGTGTATTGCTGAAACGTATGATGCAATTCAAGGAATGAATTCACCATGGTGCAATCTCATTTTGAATCCAGTTTTCTTGCTATGTGTCAGAGGGTGAAGGAGGCAGAGTGTGGTGCAAGTTTTAAAGAGCAGTCGCACACAAGTTTCACAAGACACATAAGTCTGTCTTTGAAAGATTTTGTACTTTGGAGGGGTTCTTTCCCTTAAAATTTAAAATGCACTAGCCTGCACACCCCTTCTACCTTCCTCCTCCTCAAAACCAGAGACATTTTGTAGTGAGTTAAAAGAAGAATAAGCCAATGAGAGTTTGCACTGGATATTTCTCCAAATTGAAAAAAAATAGCTCTTGGGGGGTATTATCTGATGCGTAACTGAGGTGCCAGTCTGGGGAGATTGGTGTGCACAGGAGCTATAGGTGAATGGGATGGTGATACAGGGAGAGCTTTAAAATTCAGATTCTCCCTCTTACTTTGCATATCAGATTTGGTATGAGTGCTATTCCTATTTTACAGCAGCGAGAGCGGTCCACTCTGTGTAAAGTTTTGCAGTCTCTGCTAGGTACCACAGGTGTGCCTGCAGGATCCACGCAGGAAAAGCGTGTTGGCATTCCTAAGCTAAATCTTATAACCTTGTTTCAAGAGGTGCGTGGAGACTGGGCCCCCTCCCTCTGTTTTCCAGAAGGAGCTGCTGTTTGTTTCCCATGCAGCTGGCCAAGCCCTGCCTGACCCCAGCACCGGGTAGCCTGATGCCCCCAACGTGAGCGAGCGGCGATGCACTGCAGCCTGCTCACGTGCACCGAGCGGTGCCTGTCTGCGTAATGCTGCCGCTTTTTGTCTGGGCAAAAGGGACAGAAGAGGACTCTCATTCCTCATTTAACTACCGTAGGGCATATGTCACAGGTAGCACATCTCAAGCCCTTCCGTCAGTGCCAAAGAGAGGAGTTATGTCATTCCCAGCACGGGGTTGGGTTCAGTGTGCCTCTCTCTGGAGGCCACCTCTCCACCTGGGAAGCCATGGCATGGCAGACAGCAGGCAAACTGCTCCACATTCAGTGCCTTACCACCCACCTCCCCGCGTACGGTGTATCCAGCCGGTTTGGTCGTATAGTAGAACCAGAGATATTGCAACCTATTTATTTGATTCATTATCATCTTCATTGCACAAGTGTCATTCCATTAGAGCTGATGTAATGGAGAATCAGGCCCTTGGGCTAATGGACTAAACTATGCCCTGGCTGTGTAAGCTGAAGACATTCGCAGGAAGCCTCAATGCTCTCATTTTCTAGTTGTCCTTAGCAAAGCAGATGAAAAATATATCATTGTTCTCAAGATTGCTGAATGAAGCAAGTTCTTTTTTTAATTTTATTTCCATAACGATGAATAGTAAATTTTATCCATTCATGGCTGGTTTATGAAAGAGTTTGCTAACTAACCAGATCTGGAGAACTTTCTTTCTCAGCAAGTATTGCAATAAGAGAACTGTTTGTGTTTTTTATTACTCTCTCAATATTTCTATTATTATCTTTCCCAAGACACCATTAGATTTTCTAGTCTTCTGGACATCAAAGATTTTGGAGAAGAGATTGTATAAACTGGATAGGTAACAGCTGTTACCAGACGGATTTACTGGTGGAAAGGGGAGAGGGCTAATTTGTTTTATGTGCTTCCTCCTGCTGCTGGCATCTTTCACTGTGGCACACAGTTCCTGTCCTGTGATAGGGAATATCTTTGCACAGAGGGAGCCCTCATCCACAAGATCACGCCTACCTTTGGGTTTTGCTGTTGTTTGTAAGTAGCTTTTCCAAATGCCTCATCATAGCTCTCTTACCTGGTCTTCCAGTAGTTTATTAGAGATAAAAGAATGGGAAAGCAGCTCTAACTTTGTTAGTTAATAGCACTGGTTGAGAGATTTTCATTTCTGACCTTTTCAAGTCAGAAGTTTTGTTTGCTCCACTTCTGCATATCTCAGCACACTTTAAATTGGATTTATTTCTGTAAAATAAAAAATTGTACAGTGAATTCCCCAAGAAAGGTCACACAGGACTGAAGCAAAGTTTCAGCTTGAATAAACTGCAGTATCTCTGCTGCGCCCTCCCTTTAACACGGGAATTAACATTTGCATGAATCCTCTTTATTTTCTCATCTGGTATAAAATTCCCTTGTGCTCCTCTTTTAGAATACTCACTATTTAGAAAAGATCTTGGAGGGGAAATGGTGATTTGTAGTATTGCAAAGTACTAGCTGGTAAAACATTGTGTGTGTGTATAATAACGTGATTTTTGCATATTACTATGCCAACAATATCTGATCCTACTCAGATAACAGTAAAGCAACCTACAGCTTTGACCAGATTCAAAGAAAGTCACGCTACTTCTTCTCTTTCTTATTTTAGGTTTGATTCACTTGCTTTCACATTTGCGTGTTGTGTTTTTAAGTACCTACCCTCACGTTCTTGAAGCTTCAGCAAGGCAGCACTTTCAATATATAGTGTCTGCAAAAAATGGTCCTGTGTCCTATGAATATTCCAATACATCCAATCTAACTGAAAAATTTAAGAGGGACTGGCATCTTCTCAATCTAGTTTCCTTCTTCCTGAGGTAGCCTATATTAATACTTTTGATCCTTCCCTGCTCAGAGCAACATCAGAATCCATTGCTGTTGCAGGAAATGAGACTCTGGCTTCACACAGCCTGTGAGGATCCTCAGACCTTTGCAAAAATGCTCAGACTCTCACAGAGTTTGAGCCTTTTAGATTCTCACAGAGTTTGAGCCTTTTCTGCAAGCTGGTCTAGGGGCACTGGGCACCTCCTCTGGGAGAACACCACTGGAGCAGACAGCCCGTGTCAGTGGCAGCTGGACGGCTGTCGGAACAGTGAATCCTGGCTGGAGAAGGAGAGAACAGAAGCCATGTCCAAAAAACCATCTCTAATGTGATTTGGTGGTTTTTTTCATTGTGCTGTAGGCCTTAATTCATTTCAAACTGTTTTCTTCTGTCTCCTTCAGTTGCTTCCCCACTACTGCTCCATATATTTAAAGCAAATGACCCCGAAAAGAGAGGAAGTCCGTTTAAAAGAGCTACTGAGCTTTTGTACAAAGCCCAGAAAATTTTTTTCTGCACAACCACTGGAGAAATGAGAATAGCTTGGCCAGTTTCAAGAGAAAATTCTCCATCTTTAGTGAGCATTTAGACTGCAGTAAAGATCAAACCACAAAGCCAAAGGCAAAACTACAGAGGAGGCTCACAGGCTAGGTGGGCAGTTTGCTGCAGGAGCAGGGAAGTAAGCCTTATCCACTGCTTCTCTTGTAGTGGGAATTTGCCATTCCGCTGGCACTGTAAACACAGCAAAGAGGTTTTATCACAAAGAAGTCTGAAAAGGTGTCGGTTTGCAAAACTGAAGGAGCTGGCAGGATTTAAATTCCAGAAACAAAACTGCTATAATTGTTTTCCCTCTTGTTCATTTTGTCCAATTATAGTCCAGAGCCAAAAATATTTCAGTAGCTTGCAAAGCTGGAAGCTAACCAGGTTATCAAAATGGGCTCCAGCTCACTGAGGGATGGCAAGAAATATGCTTTTCTTCTTTAGGATGTTGTTAATAGTTTTGTATTGCTTGCCAGCTTATTAAAACATTGAATTGATTTGAGAGGAGGTGGCTAATTGAGGAAGATCCTTGATTTTTCTTTGAAGAAAACAAGTTTGCTGTGTACAATTCGTATAAATAGGGAGAGAAAGAGAAGTCTGACTAATAATGAAAGGTATGGTGAAATCTAGCTCGCAGTCCCTGTTTTACACAAAGCCCTTTCCGTATGCCAAGTTAGGTGAATGTCACCTAACAGCCTACTTACGCTGAAAAATTACTCCTATTATCTTGGGTTCCCCATGTCCTGTACTAATACACACAGAATTAAGCACACTTAGCGCTTGTATGTTGTCAAAGATTGATGTGAATCGCAAACTTTTAATGATATGTTAAGCACGACAGTCTCTCGCATCCAGAAGAGCAGGACTTGTTAGTAAGCCTAAGAATCAGCAGGAGCTTGTGCAAGTGGTCGCACCAAATGGTTGCCAAGCTATGAAAGCAACAGGTAATTCAGGTGCAGAATCTCACAGACTACTGTAATTTTTAAAGTGAGCTTTGTGAGCTTGTGCTCAGGCTTATACAGGTAGTGTGTGTCAAGTTAAAGCTACATGAAGTATTTTTTTTGCTTCACTCCACAAGCTGTTTGCACAGGAGTTACAGGTATAAGTTATCAGTGTGCTATTGATAGACATTTCAATAATTATTTTTATTACTTCATTATCATGTATTTGGAGCTCTGCAGTGACAGTAATAATAATTTTTTAAAAAAATAAAAAAATCATTAGCCACAAAGGAACGCTTATTCATGGTGACTTTAAAATGTCATAGCGATGCTCTGAAGCAGTACAGAAACTGAGAAGTTTAATGCATTGTCGTGGTTTAACCCCAGCCAGCAACTAAGGACCACGCAGCCGCTCACTCACTCCCCCGCCATCCAGTGGGATGGGGGAGAAAATCGGGAAAAGAAGTAAAACTCGTGGGTTGAGATAAGAATGGTTTAATAGAACAGAAAAGAAGAAACTAATAATGATAATGATAACACTAATAAAATGACAACAGTAGTAATAAAAGGATTGAAATGTACAAATGATGCGCAGGGCAATTGCTCACCACCCGCCGACCAACACCCAGCCAGTCCCCGAGCGGCGATTCCCTGCCCCCACTTCCCAGCTCCTAAACTAGATGTGACGTCCCATGGTATGGAATACAACGTTGGCCAGTTTGGGTCAGGTGCCCTGGCTGGGCATGAGAAGCTGAAAAATCCTTGACTATAGTCTAAACACTACTGAGCAACAACTGAAAACATCACTGTGTTATCAACATTCTTCACATACTGAACTCAAAACATAGCACTGTACCAGCTACTAGGAAGACAGTTAACTCTATCCCAGCTGAAACCAGGACATGCATATAGCCAACAGGGCATTAAAGCTTCATGGCTCAAGAACTCCACTACGAACACATAACAATATTTTTCTTCTAACATAGTTGCATCTTCATAAAATCTGTTAAACTGCAGCTTGTAGATGAAGTCTGAAGTACAAAACAAATTAAAGTACAGTAACCCTGAAAGGACAAATTGATCTAACCAGAGCTGTATTACTTACAGGAAAAAGAATTGGGATTACTGATGGCTCACTGCACAGAAACAGCATTTACTATGATGGAAAAGTGTATACCATGGATTAACTCTGTCAGTTTTGCACTGGCCTGTTTCTCATTTTACATGGCCAACACTTTGATCCATGCTATAATGTAGGTACTTACAATCCTGGGAAACTTGCTGCCCCAAACTAAAGATGAAATAATTTAATCATAGGTACTTGGACAGGCATTTTTCAAACCAATTTAATTATGTTTCATTGTTTACAGCCTGTGTCTTTCTGTGAGTATTACATCCGGAGATAATTTAAGAGCACAACCTGCTTGTAGGCTTAGGTGTGTGGAAAATTTGAAAGAAAATGGAAAATTGGTTAGTTGTTACAGTTCATAACTCCAGACTATTCAAGCCTGAATATCTTTGAGTTTTCTTTTCTTTTTCTGTTAAGGAATTTACTCTTTTTATGAATTTCTGTATCTAATTTTGCCATTCCTCTGCCTGTAAATACATATATTCTTATGTAGTTTAGGAATGAATGATAGCATTACAGTGATTTCAGACAGATTTTGAGCTCTGCTATATTCCTATAACATCTCAGAAGTTCCAGGGGCCTCAGAAGGGTTGTTCCAGATTTACAGTTGTATAATCCCAGCAGAATTTTATCATTTTATATTTGCATTCAGATTTAATGCTTTAGTCATCCAGGTCCCTAAGCTGGTTATCCAGTCCAGTTCTTAGTGCTGTTTTAACTGTTGCACTCACAACTTTTATGAATTTCATATAACATTAGATGACAGTAAACAGGTATAAAGATAAACTGAGCTTTTAAAGATGGAACCTGCTGATATATTTTACTAATTTCTAGATCTATTATGTCACTAGTACTCTTTGGGAAAGTTCTAATTTACAAAATATGATCTCATGGTATGTTTTATCTTATTGGCTTCTTGCCTTACTGCCAGAATGCAGTGCATTCAGAGAGAGGCAACCAAAATGCATGCTTCAGCAGCCTATGCATGCAAAGAAAGAGTGCAAAGCTGGTTTTCATTTTGTAGAAACAGATCCTAGTTACAGTAAACCTCCAACTGAATGGCTTTTTATTATTGGTTTTATGTTTTTGATTTTGATTCAGTTCTTTGGTTTTATGTTTTTGTGGCATGTGTATCTCATGTTCACAGGAGTAGTCCAAGTTTCAGAAGTTTTCTTAGAGTGAATTTAACGCTTTTGGAAGCATCACTGGAAACCATCATTCTCTGCCTGCTCACAAATGCAGCAACTCTTTCTGCACTATTCAGGAAAGATCCCTTACAAAATACTACATATTTTTCCACTCTTGCTCAGAAGGTACTACTCCAGAAAAAAAAAGATAGCCTGTTTGGTCCTATGTTGAGTTTCTAAGACTAACAAACTGATGCTACTTAAGAAAAGTCAACTCAAGAAATAATATCTTGAAGAAGATACTAAATTAAGAAATATCTTCTCACTTATCTCTGTGGAAGAGCTTTTGGTTTTGAAACATCTATGTAGTTCAGCTGAACTGTTAATTCCCCTGCCTTTAGTAATTTAAAACCCGTATTCTCCATAGAACTATTCAGCAGTATGCAAAATGTTATTAGCAGAAGCAGGGGGGTGGGTGGGGGGGAAGAGTGATTCTGATCAGAAATCAGAACTGCCTCAGTAAAAGCCTGGTTCAAATATGCACTGAACGGGGGTTAAGTTGCAGTGTCGTTTGTGAGCAGTTCATGTGAGATCACTTACAGTGATCTGGGTCTTCAGGAAAAGCTGTGAAGATCAGCCACTCAACAACATCTGTTCTTACCTTTAACACTAATATATTTTTCTCCTTGTTATCTTTTAATCTTGTTTTCATCTAGCTATATCTACAAAATTATAGATTAGTGTTAGATAGATACAGATACCTAATTTCCCTTTTTTTTGTAGTCCTTTATATTTTTGCTCTCTTTCCCTCCCTTGGCTTATTTGATTTGTATTTCATCTCTGTTGAAGGAGTGCAAATACCATTATACTCACTTCTCAGATGATTTTTCAAACCAATAATATTTGAATGGCTAGAAATTGAAAAAAAAAAATTGTTTTGGCTAAGCCTCTGGCGGCATGCACTCTTCTTGTTTATTTGTATTTAGGCTCCTGTGGTAATATTCTCGTAAGATATGAGCTAGGATTTTCACTTCCATGAACTAGACTAATTTGTGAAACTGGAGGTGGAATACTCACCTTCATATGCCTTCTCAGGTGATAAGATAGCACTCAGTGAAATAGCAAGGAGCATTTAACAAGTTTTCAGAAAGGATTATTTTTCCAAGAGCATTCAACCCAGCTAGAACCAGGAAGTTTAGAAATTGTGTAGAAAGTCATGACGTCTCAAAGATCTGGTCACTGTCTAGGTCAAGAGTTAGACATGGCTCACACAAGGTTCATGTCCTAATGCTTTGCCATCCATAGGCGAAGTAGTTGATATGAATTTGAGCATCTGATATGTAGCTGATACACAGTTCTCTTGTTCTTAACCTTGTTAAGTACTGCATTTTAAAAATCTTCATCTTTTTCAGCCTGCATGGTACTGCTCCAGCAACACTTTTTATGGGACTTTAGAGCTCTGCCCAACAACTAGTTTTGCTCTTGCTTCTGTAGCAGTTTCTGCCAAGATATTGACATATGTGAAGAACTGTGCAGTTGTTGAGCTCTAGGCCTATTTCAATTTTGTAGGCTTTAGTCCATAATCATCAATTACCTAGCCAAAGTACGAGAAGTGATATGCACTGGCAAAAGCACACTATTTTTGCAAGTGCATCTGAAGCTGACAAGGTGGTACACATAAATGCTATACTTTTGGGAGGTTTGGTAATGTCAATTTTGGAGTTTCTTCACATGCTTGCATAGATGGATTACTTTATGGAACCGGTTCAACTCTCAGTCTTACCCAGGTAAATCCAGAGTGATTCTCCTTAGCACAGCTGACTCCACAGTCTGCCTCTCTGTTAATTTGACTACAGCGATGGAGTTATGCATACTAGACTGTGGCTTTTCACTGCAATTGAACCACATCAGGAAAGTGGTATCCAGACCTACATGAAGCTTAGCAGGAAGACACTGAATCTGGCAACTTGACATGTGTCCAACCCTCTCACTTTCATTTAGAAAACCATTTAAAAAAGGCGTATCATGTCAATTCCTCTCAGTTTTGATAGTGATGGTTAACTTCCCAAACAGCTGTCCTTCACTGATAATTTCTCAGAATCTAATTCATGTTCAGTACGTACGAAATGTGTACTTCATGAACTGCCTTGCTGACTGAGGAAGCTTAGTTATTTTTTCTTTCAAAACAGAGATATATACCCTTACCTCCCCAGGTGGACAAAGCCAGTGATGAATAATCACTCTTATCATCTTTCTGAAATATCAAAGTTGTCTCCCCTCATGACAGAGAATACCAAACCATCCAACGAGAAAGCAGGCCATGTGAATAGCCTTACTGAATTCCTAATTGTTTGCTCTGGCAGTTCCCAGTGAAGCAGCTGGTTGTCTTTGGAAATCTATGATTGTTGTTTTGGGTTTGAACATCATGTGTCTTTAATTTTCAGCACTAGCCCCAGGGATAAGTATCACAAATATCTACTTGAAGTCCTTTTGCCCTTGGGAACCCAATATATACTTGGCAGCCTCTCTGACAGTGGGACTGAGGGGAGCATCAAAGTTGACTCATTGCCTTATATCCCCTCAGGGAGAAGAAAGAATAAAAAGGGCAATTGCTGCTTCCTTCAGTTGCCCAAAGCAAGTCTTTCCTGTTTTGTAGAGAATAAACTAATGGCATTTTCTAAAACAATCTGCCCTGTATGTGAGCAAAATATTCCGTCCAGTATCATACAGCTAATTCTGGGGCTTGACTTCCTCGCATCCCAGTCTGGTCCCGGGTGGAGTTCAGAAATCTATAACCCTACACATCATCAGAAACAGACAAACACATCTTCCATTCAACACTCACCTCTGACAGAACCTACTGTATTCTTCTTCAGCTTAATGCACAGCAAACTAACTAAAATGAATTTGTAGAATGCTGTGTACTCTCTCAGGTGCACATCTGTGGAGTGGGCTTTATTTATTGTGCCCAAGCCATTAACAAATTCTGATCTCTTATTGCACGATTAGGACCAACATAAATAGCTTCACTGAAAGTCAAAGGGTGATGCTCATGTTCGTTGCTCTGTCTGTGAGTATACTTTCCCAAATATTCTCCACCTTATATGCCACACTGAAGTGAAACAGTCATTAGTGTGCTTGTAACATCATAATACATAGGAGAAGCCCGAGCCCCAATGTATGCATTAGCCAAAGATTAAGCAGGGTGCCAGATGAGCTTTGATTCATTTTAGAAATGTTGCTAGGCAGAGCTCCAAGCTCACACCAAGTGATGCCAGGGTATTTGCTCATGTCTCCATTGCCCCTTATCTCAAGCAGTGCAACTGCCAGGAATAATTTGCCTTAGCAGAAAAACTTCACACATTTTGCACACTCCTCTTTCCTATGTAAATCTCATTAGTTTATGATTTCCATTTGAAAATAGAATTCAGCTCTTGTATTTTAGATCTGAAAAGCATCTTTCTTTAAGATAGAATTTCCATTTTTCTAGGAAACCTGTTCCTTTTGATTTTATAATCAGCTCAACTCAGCACAAGAATCTTATATAAGAAGGTGGCAATTATCAACTGAGAAAGTCCAGCATTTTCTTTTTCTCTCTAAGATTTCAAGTTTTACTGTTAGTCCTGAAATGCAGTGTTTTGCTAGGGAGTATACTTTTGAGATGATGAAGGATTTGATATACTACTCAAATGAAAAAAAAGAATTTTAGCTGGGAAAGAAGCTGTCAAAGATGAATGGGTGTATTAGCTTTGCATGAATCTGAACTTTGTCTTGCAAAACACTGCACAGGGTCTCAGTGATACAGAGCTTGTGTTGTCTCACAGCTGAAAATAATAGAGCTCAAAAATGGTTCTAATTATTCCTGATTTGAAAGGTAAGTTGGTATGACTTTATATAAAAGTAATTTTAAATATGCTTGTATATTATATATATGTATTAATACATGTATTTAATTACTTAATCCAACACAGAGGATATAGCCTTGATCTGTAAGTAAGATCCCCTCTTTACTGTTGCAGCAGAGTACGCCTGGACCTAACTGTACAATTAGTGCTTTTTGACAGTTTTTGCTTTGTGACAAGTTACTTAGGTTATAAGTGCTTTAGGTTTTGTTAGTGTATGATTCCGTTAGTGTCTTTTATGTCTACTCCCAGCAGTTTATTGGCATGCAAGGACGAAAGCTCCTGAATCAGTGTCACTTATTTTACACAGAAGAGCCAGACAGAGGTCTAGCACAAGGTAAAGTCCATTTGTTTCTCTTCCTTACTCCTTCTTTTAGCTCTGCTTTACACTGAGGTATGGAAACTGTCTTGCACAGGTATAGGAAGGCACTCTGTACTTGAGCAAAGGCTGAAGCAAGAAAAACAGAACAAGTGTGATGCTAAGAGCAAAGCACAGCAGAAAAGACTTTAGGAGGATCTATAAAAAGTTTAAATTGGTAAAACATGTATGTGGGTGGGTTAGAAAGAGAATAAAGCATAATTAAGTTACTGAAGCCTCAGCAGGACTCTGATCGTTGTTGAGTGTGTATTGCAGTTTGCTTTAAAGAAATGTCAAGAATACCCACATCCTTAGAAAGGGGACTTTTTTTGCAGTTTAGCATTAATTTTAACAAATGCATGAAGGCTGCCCTTTTTTGGACCTTGCATCATTCTGCTGCAGGGTACTGAGTGTATTACAGAAATGCATGAAAGCAAAAATCCCACCTTCTGCAAACGAGTCACAGAGCTGGGCTGTGTGTATTAGGCACAGCTGAAAGCTGTGGGGAGCTTTGCCATCCTGCACCAAAAAGGGTGCTGGGGCACATCGCCTTCTCCAAAGTGGGCTGGGAGCCAGCTGCCTGCCTCTCTGCCTTGGTGGGGATAGCCCTCTGGGGTGCTCTTGCTCTGTGTAGGGGTCCCTGCCTGCACAGGGACTAACACCCAGAGAAGCGTGGATGGATGAGAGGGGGTAGCTCTGCCTCTCTCTCCCTTTGAAGTAGAGGGAAGCAGAAAAAAAGGTGCCAATCACAGAAAAGTATCCTTGCTGCTACAGGAACGGCATTTCTAATTGCCTTATAATGCAGACAGTTTAGGTCCGATGCCCCAATGCCGTGACGACCCAGACACTGCCCTCTTCTCCCCCTGCCAGCCCCTGCTTGCCCTTTTCTTTCCCTGGAGCATCCTGCGTGACCACCATGGTGAATGACCTAGGCTGCTCCTTTACAAAACCCTGTGCTGCGCCTGAGACCAACAGAAGAAAACACAACTGTGATGTTTGTAAAGCTCTGCAAAGTTACACGTTTTGTTGAATGATACTGCTTCTGCTCCCCAAAAGATCCTTACATGAATGCTCAGTGGGCTTCATCGTGATGGGGGACTCCTTTACTGGCACATTAGTGTAATGTTGTGGCTGGGAAAGTCACGTAAGGCAGCTATAATGGTGAAATTATGGAGAGTAATGAGGATTTGAGCTGTTATCTATCTCATAAATACACATTCTAATGTGCAGAAAAACCACAGTGTTGACTGAAAATATTGCGATCTTCAGGGGAAAAAAAGATGTTAGCCAGAAGTGTCATGTCATTACATATGGTTCACCTAAAAAAAAAAAAATCTGACCTTTTTTAAGATGGCTGCCAGCCAACATTTCAGCAGTATTTCCTTTGTGTTTCTGCTCACACAAAGTGATTTATGTCCAAGTACTCTCTAGCTGGTTCTCAAGTTGCACTAATGACTTTGATTGTTTGTTTATAGTTTTATCTGAACATTTCTGCCTGCCATGTCATATATCCTGAACCAGTGTAAGTGTCATTTATAGGCAACTGCTGTGCCCATGTAGAGTCAGTCCATTGTTTCTTCTGTCTTGTCTGTGACTCTTCGTGTGTATTATCTGTAAGTTTTTGGAGGTGAAGAACGGGAGAAAGAGGACCATATCCTCACCTTGCTGACCAAGAAAATAATAGTTTTCAATGAAATTATTCCAACAGATATGTAGGGAAGTCAGAATTGGGTCAGGATACTTGGACCAAGTGGCAATTTTTTCCGTGGGAAGAGTTAACATACTTTCCCATGAAAGAGGTGAGGCCAGAGCTGCATGCGATTAGCCCAGAAGATGTGAGGCAATCAGACTGTGAGGGAAGCGCAGCTGGGCCTATCTGTAGTGAACAAGGTCATCTGTGCAGGACACTGCATGAGGAATATGCTCCAGAACTTCAGGATTTGCCTACACAATGTCACAGAGGAGACTTAGTTTGGACATTTGAGCTGAAGAGTCTGTCTACATAACAGGGAACTTGTTTTGCACAGTTGAGACCCACGTGCATGTTAATGGCTTGTACGTCCTTTAGGTGATCTGGCACGGAGTACAGAGGAAAGGGAAAACATCCAAAAAAAAAGGTGGAAAAGAAAGAGTAGACAGTAAAAAGAAACAGTAGATTTACCCTGGAATCAAAACTCAAGAACATAATGCACTTTATATCAATATAAATATCCATATGAATGTCAATATGACAAATTAGGATGGCTGTTTAAGTGAAAGAACATTGTTTTTCATATAAATAATAAGCTTCAACAAATATTTTATTGTTTTTGAGAGAGGCTGAAAATGTCTACCATCATTATGATAAAACAAAATAATGATGTATGTGGATTGTCCGTTGCTTTACTTTCCACCTTTTGGAAACAAAACAGTTAAGGGAAAACAAGAAGAAACTTTATTGTGCAAAGAAAAAAACCACAGAATGCAAAGGGGTTTTTCTGAAGAAAGTACCTTTTCTTTAAGCATAGGGTTTTTTCAAAACATATGAGAGAAATTTAGAACTAAAGTTCTTATTCTCTTATTTAGTTGGGACTCCTAGAGATTCATAGACATTATGGCCAACAGTCTGTTATGATCATTGTCTCATCTGATTCACATAAATCAGCTTGTACAATTTCACTCCGTAATTCCTTTGCCAAGCTTCTAACAACATACTGTTAATTAAAAGGTCATGATTTGACAGTTAGTGTTTTCACTTATGCTAAGAGTCCCAATGACTTTGAAAGAACTAATCACACCCACATTAGGGATGAAAAATACCACATGAATCTTAGAGTGCATGGATACCTAAAGCATGATGAAACTACTGCTGTCATGCCTTCTGGGTAAGGAATCCGCAAGGATTTGGGGCTGGAGGGTGGGGTCCTGGGTGTGAAGGCAGGGTCCTTTCCTTCATCCCCTTCTGGAGCTGTCTCCTCACTCTGCAGGTGGTCAGACGTCCCGAGCAGCTCCCGCCCAGCACAGACCTTCCTTCACCTGCTCGTGCAGAGAGAACAACAGACCTCAACGGGAGCTTGGCTGGCGGGAGTGGGAGCACCACAAGGCACAAGCCTTGCCTTGAACTGCCCCGCCTGTGCTCCGTGGAAGACAAAAACGCACCGTGTAGGCCCTTCAGTCTGCCGATAGGCAGCCTTCAGAGGATCGGCGCTGGCTGTTGCGCAGAACGCTGCAACGTGGAGCACGTGGCTTGTGCCACAGATGCCATCACAGCAGCGGTGCTGTAGGCCCTACATGGAGAATTCACAGACCCCTGTGCTATGACAGTAACATCCATCACAAACACACTGAGATGGTGAATCTGAATCTTGCTTTGCAAGAACCTGATAGCGGACTTGTATTCTGTGTCTTGTACTTCTTTGTAAAAGAGATGGTGTTCATGCTTCACTGCACTTAACACCTTATTACCTATTCTATAGTTGCAGGCTAGGTGCATGCACAGATTTGCCAGCAGTGGCTATGATTGCACAAATATGCAACAAGGAGTGTTAATGACATGCTTCTCTCCAGAAAGTCAGTTAAAATCCTGAGAGGAGACTGATGGTAGTTCAGTGAAATTTTGTCACTCCCAAAGACATGACTGGAAGAATAAGTCATTCCCAAAGGGCTCCTCAGGAACAGTCCAAAGCTACAGGCCAGATTATTTATTTTAGAAGACTGTTGCCAGAGCCCATCTATTGTTGGGTCTGATGCATCTTTTATTCTTGTCAACTTAGCATCCTCAGTTTTCTTGCAAATCACTTACCGCACACTGGAGACGTATCATGGTGGGGGAAATAACAGATTTTTTTCTGAGCAACTATCATCCTTCAGCTTCCAGAAAGTACTACTGAAGGTAGGTATGCTCACTATGCTCACTGATAAAGTAAGTCCAATGGAGAGACAGGGCTCTAATCCAATTTGTTTCACAGATAGAGCTAAGGAACAAGCAGCATCAAGGAGCAAGCCAGCTAGCAGCAGTCAAACACTGTATCCTACATACTAACACTGACTTTAACGACACAGTCCATGAACTTTTTAGAAGGCACAGAGAATACTGGGAGCTGAAGGAACAGAAGTTTTTGATGGAGGGAAATAGCATTCACATTTCAATAAGCTCCAAAAATGCCTTTTCCAAACAGAGGTGCTTTGTGTTACGCCATTCCTGTTGGCCGTTTGGGGTTTTTTCATTAGATGTATGAACTTCTTGCCATAGTAATAAAGGTCAGGCACTATTGTGCTCCTTTTATGATACTGACTAGCACAAGTCACGTATACAAACCCAGGAAGTATTTATTTATGTGGAATACATACTTAAATAGTGGACTACAAATCATTTAAAGATGCCTATGATATGAATCATACCACAATTTCATGGATAAGTGGAAACATTATGCAACTTACTGAGTTTTTAAAGCACTAACAAATGTGAACTATACAGCAGACTTGAGCTGGACCTTTTCACCCCTCCTAATATATGCTGTGGCTATTTAATATTCCTCACTAGGGAGTAATGCTGGCATACAAGTCAGCAATATATTAGGCACTGGAGCCATGAACCTAGTGAGAACATAAACTAAACTGATTTTCAATTTTGGTACATTACAAAAAGGACTATTATTGTGAGGTTAGAGATGTCAAAGTTGGTGACCTGGTATAATGAAGTATTCCCTGCCACATAGTCAAGCATGAAAAGTCATTGGAGGCAGTATAAACTTTTAGAGGCTTAGCGTTTTTTCCCTCCCAAATTAAATATTCTTTAGCACACTTTTTTTTAATTAAAAATAGTCATTTTTGTGAAGCATCATAAAAGCAGAAATGATGCTCCTGTAAAGTTTGCAGTTGATGGAGAAACATGTGTGTTTAGAAATGAGGTCACATCTTAATGCTTGGGTTACTTACATAAGGCACTGATGAAAAGCAAGTTGCTACCTGCCAGCTAGGAATGACATTAAAATATTATGGCAGCATGTGACCAGCTTTAGAGCTTAAAATCTTGAAAGGACACAGACAATGTCCCCTTTGAAGAACATTCCTGAAGATCACTTTACAGTTTCTGCTAAGCTTTAAAACACAGAGTAAAGTGCCCCATGTCTAAGCAGCAACTATAAAAGTTGTTACTTCTTAGCTGCAACATTTACATCTGAAAAACCGCCACCAAAGTGTGTGCACGTCTTTCAGCTTGCCCATCAAAGAAAAAGGGTTAGCATTTAGTCTAGGGAATGGTGTGTTAGTACTGCGAATCCCATACTCCAGGTGTTCATTATGGCTCTACATCCCGACTTACTGCACTGGTTTTGACCAAGTTATTCTCGATTTCCTCTGGCACAAGCATTGCGTTAGCTGGCACAGCATCACTCCCCAGGAACTAGACTGCAGAGGGCACTCCTATATAAGAAGGAATTGCAGTCTCCGGGCTCATTTACTTTTAGCCTCGATGATTCATTGTTATTTTTTCTTTTTTAATAATCAATGATGCTATTATTACACTAAAAGGAAAATCTTATTATTCTTGACAATTGGTTTTGTTATGATTATTTGTTTCCCCCTCCCCCCAAGTTTATACAATTACAATGTCTGTCAGTGCTTATATCATGTTCGGGTTGTCAGCCTCAGAAATTAAGTGTACACAGAAGGGCAACCTATTAATATACCATCCCTGGGTATAACTTGAGTGAAGCATGGATGAGGACGGAGACAGCTTTTGCCATGTGCCTGGGAAGTCAGAGAGATTCTGCCTGAGGCAGGCCATCCATGGAGCAATACGAAAGCTACCTTCCCCTTCCTCTTGTCCCGTTTCTGAAAGGGTTTGTTGGAAGCATTACTTTGGTCTGGATTTCAGCTGTGACAGTGAGGAAAGACACAGTCTCTCAAACAACAGGTCCTGAGCCTCACGGGGTGGATTTCTGCCCCCTGAACTGCTCTTCAGGAGGTGAGGCTGGACAAACATGCTGCAGCTAAATGTGGCCAGAGATATGCAGTTTACATGGCACAGAGGAGGCAGGGGGGTGCAAAGCGTGTGGCAGAGGCAGTGCAATAGACTGGGGACTTTCTGAATAGCGGGCAGCTGGGTGAAGGCTACCATAATGCAAACTACTCTCTAGAGCTGTTACATGAGGCCATTAAAACCCTGAAGTGCCTCAAGACTGGGAAGAAGCAAGTGTAGTTTATGGCTACTTTAGCCACGCCCTCCCCTTCCCTTTTTATGAATTAGAGGTAAAGCCTGTAATGGCATCACCCAACATCTCAGCCTTAAGGCTGAAGAGCTTAAAGCCAACAGAAGTAATTCTGGAAGTTCAGCTGGAGCCTATGCAACTCCTACATTGCAGTTTAAATGTGCTTCCAATATTTAGCTTTGTTTAATGAGAACAAGCCTGTACTAGCTTTGGCTTCTGCAGGGGACACAGCTCATGTATCATCCAACCGACAACAGAAGGGTCATTTCATTTCCTGTGGGTAGTGGAAAGTGATCTGCCTTTTCACACTTACTTCTGGAAACTTGTCACAGGGAAAGTGTAGGATCAGGCTAACGCTGTGCAAAAGAGCTGACCGAGCAAGGATACTGGGACCTGGCTGATGGAGCAGCAAATACACTTCCACCGCTGAGCCCTGAATCATGTTTATTTTCAAAACGAAGACCTCGCATTTCAAGTGAGACATTTGCATGGTAAAATGCATGCATTTTGTATTTCATTACCCCATGCTGTATATCTCATACAGTGGTTAAGAAATGAAGAAGTGTGGAAAGGACAGTTATTCGGGAGAGCTGTAACCATAAAGATTCTACTGAATAGGATTTTCCCTTGTTCCAAACTGTTATCTCACTAGATAAAAACATTGTGCTTTATGATTAAGCTAATTGTGTTGGACAAGCCAGTCTGCAGCCGTAGAAGCCTGGATTTTCAAATGTGCTGAGCACTGGCAACTGCAACCAAAGTCAGTGGGGGCATTTAAAGTGCGATCAAATGCGAAGTTCTCTGAAAATTCAGGCCAGAGGCTATCTGTAAAATGGGAGCAGAGATGCTGCTTTGCCTCACAGGGGTACTGTGAACATTTGTGGCACAGCTACTTACACTAGTGAGAAGTTACACTGGAGAGTCTGTGAAAAAGAATTGCCTTTTTTCAGACCAGGGTTTGACTATAAATGTTAAAATAAGGCCTTGAGCCACAAACTGAACAGTGAAGAGGAAACAAACTTGTATGGCTTGCCCATTTGTTGACTGAATGGATGATGGATCATGGACCCTCCTTCCCAAAACAGGTTAAAAATCATAATAGTATACCACATGGGCTGAATTAATGTTATGCAAGCATATCTAATTCTAGAATTCCCTAGAGCATTCCCCAGAGCATTCCCCTTAAAGAGGGTGTGTGGTATTTTTTAAAATATATGTACTATATTTATAAATACAGGTAATATGCATAAACAATGTGTATTTGAGTAAGAAATCTCTATAGATAATCCAGCAAAGGGAGATAAGAATGATTAGAGGACTGGCACATCTGACATGTGAGGAGAGGCTGAGAGAGGTGGGACTGCTGAGCCTGGAGAGGAGGAGAAGAGAAGGCTCATGGTGGGAATCTCATCAATGCGTGCAAATGCCCAAAAGGGGGGGATAAAGAAGACAGAGACTACCTCTTCTTAGTGGCATCCGTTGAAAGGACAGGAGACAATGGGCACAAATTGAAACACAGGAGATTCCTTTAACAAAAATGTAAGAAAAAAGGATTTTTACTACATGGATGATCAAACACTGGAACAAGTTGCCCAGTGAGACTGCACAGTCTCTATCTCTGCAGTTATTCAAAACTCCACTGGACAAAATCCCAAGCAACCTGCTCTCATTGACTGTGCTTTTATCAGGAGGTTGGACTAGGTGGTCTCCAGAGGTGCCTTCCAACCTCAACCATCCTGTGATAAGTGAGGCAATATTTTTTTCCAATTTCTCCTTTATTCACTTTCCTTGCACTGTTGGCAGAATAGATCGGTTTGTATCCTGTTCTGCTTTGGGGTTTCTGCTTTTTTTTCTCCTTTATCAACTCTACCTTTTCCTTTTGTGGATGTTGGTCTCTAATTTTACAGGTTATTGTAGTGTTCTGCTAGGTCTCCTGAAGTTAAAGCCTCTTTCTTCTTTTGTGAGTGAGGCTTCAGAGCAACATCGCTAAGTGTGCCACTGAGAAATAAAAATTAAACAAAATATGGCATAGAATGTAGCAGAAACTGAAATGAAAGTATTCTCCTAATGTCACTACAGTAGAAACTGTATCTATTTCAGTGTACTTTTTCAAATGAATAGGGAAAACACTTGTAATAGGTGAGGACTAATTTGCCCACAACTACCTATAAACTGAAGAAGTGACCAAGAATGAGGACTGACATCGTAATAATAGTGGTAAGGTGAAATTATTATATAAGAACAGAAATTTGTAATTTAACTCATTTGGGGGAGTGGTTCTAAGGAATAAAAATACCAAAGTTGAATACCCATAATAACAACAGTTAGAATTAGCAGTAAATATTGCCCTGCAGCCTGCTGTTACAGCTGAGACAGTTTTGTAATGTTTTAGATACTATGACACAGTCTTTTATATGCTTCTCTACCTAAATGTTACAGCAAAACTATATTCTATTGCCTTAACATATTTCCTGCCTTTCCATGACCAATTGTGATTGACCTACTCACTTTACAGTCATTTTTTGATAGGTTTTCAAGGTAGTATTTAACCATATAGTGATTGACATGACAAAAACTCAGCAGTGTACCTTGCCAGGGTGATGGGAACATTTTTAAAGCTGCATAAAGCATGGAAATGTAGCAAACCATTTAAATGATTAACACACTTACTATTAGCAGGGTAGAAGATAATTACAGAATGATTCACAATGTTTTGTTATTGTAATAGCTGCTTGTATTTGGATTGTGGTAACATTCAAAATTGTTCAGCACAACTGCAAAAAACCTATCAAAGTCTATAAATACTTCACAGGCAAACAGAGACAACACTGTGTCACACTGGACATGCTAATTATGGAAGATCCTCAAACCAGATAGATATCTTTTCTTTCTTTCACACTTTCTGCTTTTTGTTTCCTCTTTAACATTGTTTTTTTAGCTACTTGTTCCAGTTGGCCTTCATTGATATTTATTGCTTTTTTTTGTAGGACTCTGGAAAATACAACTGACTGGTATATTTATATCATGTGAGTATGTAATGAGTGCTATTAGATCATCTTTTTGCTCATTCAAAATTCTAAGTAGAATGGATCTTCTGTACCTTATCTGCCCAGTTTCAGCAATGCCTTAAGCACTGAATCTTTTTATAGTGGTATTCAGGCTGATTTTCAGACTTGTTTTCTTGCATATTTTGTTTTACTCCTAAACATACTGATGGAGGGTGCAAAATATCACTTCATTTCTTCTAAAATCTAGCCTCAGTATCTGTACCTGGCTTTATTATGAATCTGTGTTTGGATATTTTTTTGTTCAAGAAGAGGGAATAGAAGTGAGGTCAACAGATGTGATTATTATATTGTAACATACTTTAAGAGTGCTGGGTAAGTTGCTCACCTTGCTCTTCTTTCTACTATGAGGAGCCTGGGAAAAGTGTAAGTTCTGTTAGTTACTGTGTGTTTACTGGGATTTGCCCCACTCCTGCAATATGAATAAACTTGTGTATCAATAATAAATCTGATAATGAATCTGCTGATTGGAATGTTTCATGATGTTATGCCACTCTTAGGTCTATTGACCAGATTAGTATCCGTTGAATGGGGTAAGAGAAGGTATAAGTGCAAGGGTTTTCTTAAGTGCCTTGGAGGTGGGAGACAAAATGGGACACTGGCAGTGGAAAGGAAAGATGAAAACATGCCTTAAACCCCAATGAAAAGACTGAAACGCTTGAACTAGTATTTTCTTCCTTTGAAGAAATCTATTAATGATAGGTCTTCAGGATCTCACTTTTCGTAATATCCTAAGCTATGTTAAAGATTGTTAGTTTCAGTTAAAGACTCTTTCACAGATGAAGACTTGTAGGAATAACTAAGGTGTTTTGCCAACTCCTTTCTGTGCCATACATGACAAACTTGAAACAGGACCAAAAGAGCCAATTTGGAAACAGCAGTTAGAGGACCCAAAAGGCAGTTTCCATCAAACATAAGTTATTTTTATGCTCATTTGGGGGTGTTTGAGCTATTTATGAAATCCAGATAGAGAAATTAATGTTTCTGAATAATCCTAGAAAAAATGATGAGGAGAGGGATCATGCTGGGTTGTATAACATTTTCTTCTATAAGAATACTTTCCATTATATTTCATGGGACATTTATAACCCAAAGGATTCATGCAAAAATCCAGACCATTATTGTAACTATATAGAGGGCAATGATACAGAGCAGAATGATAATTTCTTACCATGAAGTATGGATGAAAATGTAGTCAATGCCTTTGCTTGCTTCTAACTTTTGAATGAAGGCGTGGTAATACCACAGGGTTCATATAGTGCAGGCAAAATTGCATGCAACGTTTCTGTCTCTTCTTCTAGTACTTTTTAAACTCAAATGAGTTATATTCAGAATGTTAAACCAAAGAGATAGCACATGAAGAATATATCTCTATCAAAACCATTTATCCATCTAGGTGACATTGGGGGACACACAGAGAAAAGTATTTTCATCAACATCATCATTTGTACTGCAAACACATTGGACACAATGGCTGAAAGAAGGACCTGAGGCACAGTGTAATGGCATAATAAAAGGTAGTTCTTGTTCTAAATTTTGTGTTTGAAGTACATACATCAGACAGCAAGGAGAGGGAGGAGGAACACCAGGCTATGACTGGAAAGTGAGGCAAGAGTGGCTGAGTGCCTGGCTCAGTATCGCTCAGGAAGCTGTACCAGCAGCAGGAACTGCTCTCCCCAGAACCTCAGCCACCACTTCAATAGCATTCTCTTCAGTAAAAAGGAGAACTGGAAGACAAATAAATTGGCTAACTTTTTATGTTCCTTCATGAGAGGTTTAACTCAGCTTCAATTTGAAGCTCAGATGAAGATTGGGTCTTGTCTTATTTTATCTAAATGAGTTCATCTGTCTCATATCACGGCTTGACTTTGTTATGCATTTTAGCCTTCTGGTCTTTTTCATGTGAGGTAGTAAATACTGGCTCTTTTCAACAGTTGAAATGTCAGGACATGATCATTTTGAATGTGCTAGATGAAATCTGTGAAATGCTGCATTTCTTTTTCAGTGATCTCTGGAATGAAATCACAGTTCACAGGGCTAGAGGACTGGAAGTGACGTCCGGGGTCACTGAGGCCGGTGCAGTGAGTTCAGCCCAGTGTGCAGGCACTACCTCTTATAATCCCTTTCACATGCCCACTGACTGTTGGGTTTTTTTGTTTTGGGGTGGGGGTTTTTTTGCAAAGTTTGAACACTTCACTGCAAACAGACGCTACATCAGGAAACAAGATTTTATTCTTTGATGGAGACTGAAGCCTAAGTGTCCTCAAACTGAAAAGAGCTTGCAGGATCAGACATATTTTATGCAGGTGACCTGGGGTGGAGATATTGTTGCTGGATTCTGCCTCTCACATCAGTGGGTGCAATAAGATCCTGACTCCACTGCTCTCCCCCATCTCAGGGATGCTGCCCACCTTATCTTTCTGCATCTGTTTCCCTATCTGTCCCTACAAACAACAAATGTAAAATGCCTTCAAATCTGCTGGTGAACAGCTTTATGTAAGAGCTGCATTCAGTCTGAGGCAGGCCAGAGCAATCCAGGCAGCTTCAGCTTCTGTTATTTTTGAGTCCTTTACCCTAAGTTAAAAATAATCTTGATGCTGTCTTACTTTTTTTTTTTTACGATCAGCAGTTTAAGTTGAAAAGGTCAATCCTTTCTCTGGTAGTTCAAGTTCTGTGTTTTCAAGTAGTTTCAGGACATATCATATCATAGGACATCAGATACTACATTCCTTCACACTTTTAAAATCATTGCTTCTTTCTATAAAAAAGTAAAATTTTGTTAGAAACCCATTCAAGTTTGCTTTCCTTTGAAAAAAATGAGGTCTTTATTGTACAAAACATTTCCTCATCCAGAGCTTATTGACATCTACCAGATCAAGTTTTAGATAAACAGGGGATTTTTAACAGGGATTTCTCACTCATTAAAGTTGAGCTACAGATTCGCTTTTTTGTAAGAACTAAGAAATATTTTTCAACATCAGGCCTTTTTTGAAGACAATCAGGCTTTTTTGAACATAATGGAATAATGACATAACCTTCATTGTAACATCTCAAATGCTACAATATAATACATTTGCTTAAGTCTGGGAGAAGGAAGCCAAACCAATTTATTATAGCCTGTTGATTCACACTCACATGCTGTGCAGTTCGTGTGAAGGTCCCATTTACTTTTTCACATGAACTGCCACAGCATGGTTTAAATAGAGATTTCTCTAGCAGTAGTGTTAAGGTTCCTCATTAACATCATTTCTGGAGTCACTGGGCCAAGTATATCCTTGGTTCAATTCCACTGATCTCAGTGGGCTTATCCTTGAGATATATTTGGTCCATTGTTTCTACAGAATCTCTTTGTTCTTTTTTGATCTCTTTAAGAATTTTGTTACTTTGAACATTTCTCACATAGCAAGTCATCATGCTAAAAAGTTTGCAACATTTATAAGTAATTTCTCAGGTATTTCCACCTATTTGTACACTGAAATAAGACATTATATCCAATAATTGCTATTTATTATTTTTTATTTTATAATCTACACATATATACGGTTTTCCAGGAAAATCAATAAAACATACTATAAGTTTCTCTCCTTGTTTGTTTTTTTTTTTTTTTAATTCCAAAACTTGATGCGACTACCTAAACTAACCTGAGAGAGACTACAGGTCCATTTGGCATTATTCTCTGCCCAGTTCTATTGCTTGCAATTTTTGGAAACAAATAATAATTGAGTAGTGATACTACCAGGCGAGAAGGAGGCCAATATATTCTCACATCGAAAACTCTGAACTTGTCTGATGTTCTATATCAATACTGAATGTTTCTCTTCATTAGTTCTTTTTGTATTATTTCTATTAGGAAAAAAAATTGTGCAACATTAAAAAAAAATTAAAATTAACCGACACGCAAAATTTCGCACAGGTTTTGCAGTTAATGACCATTCTGTACATTATGCATATATATGTGATTTACATGACTTAGATTTTCATTCAGAAGAATGAAAGGTCTAGTTAGGGAAGACAGCATAACAAAATGAAATCATCCCTGTGATAAATGGTTGGGTAAATGGAAAACACATCTCATTCTCAAAACACCATCTCTTACTCCTTTCTGTATATTAGCGCAGCTTTGCACAGGCATTTGTTGGCCTTATTAATTGATATTAATTTTCCCATGAACTATGAGCTCAGCACATGAACATCTTTATTTGCCTTTGCATTTAAAGACTCTGTCAGATATTACAAAGATAATACAGATAATACATAGAAACTAAATGTGGTTTTCACCAAATCCATAATCAGTAGAGGCAAGTGACTTGGACTCGGACCTCTGGTTCCCTCAGCTGATACTTATCTTGCCGTCAAGATCTTCTTGTTCTCCATACTCTTAAAATAATTAAGTCCCAATGTGAGATTGCATTCTGCAGGGAACAGCCTACAGGCTCCACAGGAATTAAACCACTCCTTGTTAACTGCTGCTTGCAAAAGTAGCGTTTGGGTCTGATGATAACAAATGGGGCTAGAAATGCTAACATGGAAAGCTTTGCTGCCAGCATGGCCTTTGCTTTACACACAGACACACGCATTCAGGAAAGTGCTGCAAGAGAAGGGCACCTGTCAGTTGCATTACTTCTTCAGATACAGGGCTGTGATTTTTTGCAAACCTTCCAGTCCCTTTGAGTATGTTATTAACACTGCAGGCAGAAATGATACTGCATCTAAATATGGATGTGAAAAACTCCCATTTTAAACTACTCAGAAGCAAAGCTTGTATTCAAACTGCACACACAGGATTGGCTTATGTTTATAGAGATTTATATGTGAGACAGAATGGAAAAATGTAATTTAGTTTTATTTAACATCTTCTCAAAATCCTAAAGACCGCTTTCAGATTAATTAGGTGCTGGTAAGTACAGTGACTATGTAGGCAAACGTTAACAGCCAAGCTTCTGTCAGTAACAGCCCTGCATGTTATATTATGTGTTAAGAAAGTGAATGTTAGTTAGAAACCTGGGGTTGTCCCTGTGCTCTTTTCAGAAGTGCAGTGTGATCATTTATCTACAAAACACTAGAGCTCAGATAAAGAGCTGAAGGTCTCGTCTGAAAGCTGGTGCCTTCAGGCAACACCTGGTACATCACTGAGGTGTCTGTATTATTATACTGCTCCAATCTCAGTGTGTTATTCATGTCTTCCTGGTCAGCAAGATCACTGAGACTGAATGGCAACCTGTTGAACCATATTTTAACTCTGATCTTTGCACACAGAGTGGTCCATGTACAGAATAAAGTCAGAAAATGAGGCAAGAACCTGTCTCCATTTCTTGATTGGCTCCTTGAATTTCCTTGTATCAGCAACAGTCGATTTCAGAGAGTATGTGAAATGATTATTTTGTGTCACGTAACAGCTGGTCTTGTGCAACACAGCAGAGCCTCCTGAAGCACGAACAAGAAACAGGACACACAGCACGTGCTCTGCAGATAGAAATGCTCTGCTGAGTGTACCATCCTCAGGATGCACATCCTGCAAAATGCAGCAGAGACCCAGAGAGTTGGGGTGTCATTTTGACATGCTCAGAGTGCTGGGGGGGCTGACTGCACCTCTTCTCCCCACTGAGCCTCAGGGCCACCATGTACTGATTGGAAATTAAGAGCACATGGGACCTTTTAGAAATAAAACTTTGCATGCATGTCCTGGAGGGGCATTTCCACTTGGCAGCCATCCTTGGAGTGTTACAGCTGGGTCTATATTGTGCTCCTAAACCACTCCTAAGGGCCCTCCTCCTGAGAGTGGTGCAGCTAGGAGCTCTTCATTGGTGCTGTCCCTGCAGGCTCTCAGAGAGCTCCTGAGCACCAAAGGGCCTTCATATCCTTACCATCCTTTGGTACAAGTGGGGAAGAGTACCCTGAAAGGCTTTTCACAGTCCTGAGTACTGATTTTTGTTGGTGCCTAAGATCTTCATTGCAAGGGCAAAAAACAAATTTTAGCTAAGGAAGAGCTTAAACGCAAACAGCTTTCTCATACTGGGAGTGTAAGAAAACTCTATAACATTTTTTCCCACTCTTTCTTAGCTCAGGGGCCTGCCTTCAGCCTACAAAGCCTCGGTTACACCAGCTTTATGAAGAGAGAAAAAACCACGGACTTAGGGGTTCAAAGTGCATAGATCTGGACTGAGTTATAACAAACCCATTGAGGGCACTGGTAAAATCTACTTTCTAGCTAAATAAAATAAAATTAAATGAAAAATACCTCATCAGTTTTTGTGTTTAATTTAATTTAAAAAAAACCTCTATGTGCAGAATCATGCATGGCCATTTTCTTAACACTGGACCCACTGTTAGTTGAAGGACACAGTTTCTTGGATGAAGTACTGGAAATTATTTTAGTGTTTTTAGTAAGAATAACTAACAGTGATGAGTAACTTCCTGGATAATAAGTACATCGGGCAATGCACATTGTTCCTCAACCTGATAAACTCTTAGCAGGGAACTTCCCTTCTCTGGGGTTGCTGCTCTGCCCTGGGTTTTTTCTCTTCAGAACACGCAGATCTGTATAATCTAGAGAGTCAAACGTTGAGCAATCAGTACCACCAGGGCAGTGTTTTTAATGAGAAAAACAGTAAAATAAATGGAATGTCATTAAGACATATGACTGTTTTGGAAATGATGCCAGCAGTATAACAGAAAGTTACTTTAAAATATTACTTGCTATACATTTATTTTTAATGCATATGAAATTATAGAAACAAACCACTTTAACTAGCTGAAGAAATGGAGACTCTTTGCACACACTATTTCAAATCCCAGTAGTATTTCAGTCTCTTGGAGCTGTCTCTTGAACTGTCAAAGAGAGATCTGGACAGTCTCTCAGTGTCTCTGACTGTTAAATCCTTAAGTGACATGTATATATGCTTAAGGAATGGGCCAGCTTGCAGACAGAAATATCCTGATCTTAAAAAAAAAGAAAAAGATTAAACAGATTGGTGGTTTGAATATTGTCGTGAAACTCTTTGCCCTCAGTTGACTGGGTTTGTTCCAAGATTCAGTGTTCATTTAAACATGGTATGAAAAAAAGTGTTGTGGCCAAATAGTCCTGTCATATGCTTCAGCAACTTTTTTTGATAATGCTTTGTTGTGACCGTTTAGTTCAATGCACTCAACATTCACAGCCAAACCTGCCGTGCCATTTCTCCTGCAGCAGTCAGAAATCTAAAGACACTTTAATCCAATAAGAGGCTATGTTTTTCTTGTTTTGTGTCTACGGTGAACTTTTCCAATTCAGCAAGGATATTTTTTTAATGCAGTTGGGCATGTGTTAAGGCCTAGTTGGCTTTTGCTTGACAGTAACTACACACATAGTAACCCTCTTCTGGGTCTTGCACCCATCTTCTTCATCTGTCACCTCTTTATTCTTTGTTGTAAATCTTCCCTATAATTAGCAACTCATGTCAGAGTCACAATGTTATTGATGAACCAGGCAAGTTTTTTGAATTTTAGCTGTTATTGCATTCTTCCTCAGGTGAAATGAAGATCATGCCTTTCTCTGGAAATCAGCCTTTAAGTGCTAGCAGTGCACAGGTCTAACACCACAGTTCTGCAAAGTACTGATTAGAGAGGACCAGACAGTGGGAACTGGAAGAATCACTGGAGAAACAGGAAAAAAGAAAAAGGTAGGCTTGAATATCAGAGTCCTTAGACCTGCTTCTTTGGATTTTTGTTTCTCTGTTCTGAAGATGGAAAGTAATTGGGCTCCTTGGTTTTCACAGTATGAGCACAACTAAAACATTATTTAGTTTGCTTTCTTAGCAAATTTTGAAAAATGTTTTGTAAACAGAGTAACACAGACAACGGGGCAGAATCTGTTGCAAGTCATCACTTTCATTCTCAGTCAAAGTTCTGTATTTCTCAGCTTTGCGGCATCCTAGATGTATCCCTCATGGGAACTACAATGATGATATAATTATTGCTGTTTTCACCCAAGAAATTTAGCATCTTTCTTTGAGGGGGAACTGAAACTCTTGGTAAGCAGAAACTTCCCAGATATCCAAGGACAAGAGTCAAATTTCTCAAGATGTTTGGCTTTACACAGCTGCAAGGAAGACCAGCTTCAGGGAAGGACAATTAAAGTTATTGTATGACAGGTATTTTCTTACTGCGTTGTAATTAAACGCAACATCATAACCTGGAAGCAACAACATAAACTAGATAGTACTGGATGAAAGAGACAAGTTTATTATTTTTAACCTAGATAACTAATGTTCCCCAGGTATCAGATTCCCATGAGATGCCGAATGAAGTAACATGTTAATTCATACTCATATCCTCTCTGTTTTTCCAGGAAGTTCAGAATAGCTCTACAGGGACATTTCAGTGTCAGATGGATACAACTTCAACATTTTGCAAACACCTAAGGTCCTTTTGCCTTGTCCATAACAATGATTGTTAAAGGAAGAGAGTTGTTTAGATTTCTTGCAACCAACATATCTTTTGGATGCTTAGGATATCTACCACTGAATGATTTTGCATGTCATGACATCTACATCTAAAACAACAGTGTTAATATTAGCGGTGCCAGCCACTGCAATGTAATCTAATATATATATTATTTTTTTAAATAAAAGGATGAAAGATGGATCCACCATCTTGCAAGACTATAGCCCTGTGGGGATAAAAAAAGCATGAAAACAATCTTCAATGGCTTTTTACTGTGCACCCAGTGAGGGTACAAATTGTTCCCTACCTTTGGGGGGGGGGGGGAAACCTATTTGCAATTGAACTAGAAAAAGCCCATCCAAATTCTTTGCCTCTGGAAAAATTCTTGCAGAACATGGTAGTGTGGAGGCTATTTCAGCAATTGGGAAATCCCAGGAAAGAATATAAATGCATTTTCTACATGCTGAATTTGAATCACATCATGCATTGACAGGGCAAAGAATTATATACAGCTAAACTTCAACTTTTGTTCCTAACTTCAGACCAAATGGGGTCCTGCAGAATGTATCTCACAGCTTCCAATCCATATATACACCTTGCTACAATAAAATGCTTTCCATGTCCTGCTACAATTAGCAGAGGGATTTATTTTTAGTTGAATAGGAATGTGATAAAGAATAAGAAAACAATTATTTAGAGGTGAAATCCACAGAAGGAACTTATAAATATCCCCATTCACCAGACTCCAGTTAGGTACCAAGGTTGTGTGGGGAGAGCTGCACACATAAGAACAGGCTTTGCAAAGTCTGACAGTGCCTGGAGAGGCACCAAAGCCAGACAGCAGGAAATGCTGAGCACAAAATTCCAGCTTTCCCTAGAGATATATTGTATTCATACCCCTCACCTAGGTTGGGATGGCACATAAAGGAGAAAAAAAAAGCAAAGAAAATGTGTGAATAGGCCTTTTAAGTAAGGCTTACTTGGAAGGAGAATGCTCAAGGTCTATTCCCTGCTTGGTTTAACATAAAATAGTCAACTATTAATCAGAGCAGTATGAAATATTCATCTCTTCCCTTCCAGGCAAGTTCCCTAACCTCAAGGCCAACAACTTAACAAGTATTTAATTATTTCATTCAAAATGGAACAGTTTCCACAGAAATATTTAGAGGCTCCTCTCATCCCAGATTTCCCCAAGGCACCCTCCAGAAATTTTTGGAGAGAGATTTTAAGCCAGAATTCTGTTGGACAAAGGGAGGAAAAAAACCTGGGTTTTTTAAGTCCCAAAGGGATGATCTAACTGCTGAGGTGCTGGGCAAAAGCATGAAAGCAAAAACAAAAGCCAGTGTGCTAAGAACACTCAAGAACTCCATGCATCTTCAGATCTAAATTTTTCATTAAACACATGGCTGACTGAAATATGGGGACCACAGTCCCAAAGGCTCCACTGAGACTTGTTGTGGAACACAATTTTGAATAGAGATTGTTTCAGCTCTACTTCCTTTTGGGGGGGTTGGGGCTTTTTTTGGTTGGTTGTTACTGTTGTTAAACCATTTCTGTTTGTAGCTGTTGTTAAACTACCTCTCAGCCATCACTTTGTTTTCTTCTCAGAATTTTAGTTGTTATTGCAGATGATTAGTATCAGATTCATGAGTGAGGTCGTCATTTCCAGAATTTCTTTTCGTGTCCTGTAATTATGTTGTCTAGTTTTTGACTTGTTATCTACAAAATTCTCATGTTTTGCAGACATTCTGCAAAATTTGAAAAACAGTAAAGAAATTGATAGTGAGATTTCTGAGGGAGTTCTTGCAATCATCTTACAGAAAAAGACAGAAGCCTTGCTTTGGAAACCACTAGTGGAATCATTTATATCCAGAACATTCCCAGCAAGTATTTGTCTTAACTGTATTTTAAAAACTTCTCCTGAAAGAAACTCTACAACCTGTCCAGGAGCTTGCCAGAGTGACAGAGAGACTGGAAAATATGAATTCTTAGAGGAGTCTGATTTCCAGATCATACAAGCTTAGGCTTCCATAAAAATCATAGGCTTCTTTTTAGATCCCCCTCAGCTAGCCAGTGGTTTTACAGAATCATTGGTTTCCAAAATCACATCTGTAAATGAGGCCCTTGAACAAAAAAACTTGCTATTGAGTTAGACTGCATAGGCTTAGAGATGAAAAAAATACTCATATGAGCAACAAGTTGCAAGTAGGTGAACTGAGGGTTTGGAGTTAGCAATCAGTTCATTTATTTCTCTGATTTCTCTCTACAGTTTCTGGCTTTTGTCAGGGCCTGATGGCAGGGTTGGGGCAAGTTCCTTCTTTCTGGCCTTTCTCGACCCTTCTATTGTGGTTTTATGGGAGTGTCACAAAAATATATTTTGAGGAAGAGGCCAAAGAAAAATTCTTAGCAAAATGAGAACAGATGAAAATATTGAGATCTGAGTGGCAGTAGGATACAGAGCTTTTTTTTTTTTTTTTTTTTTTTTACTAGGCACTGAAGCACATAATGAAGACAATGGACCTTAACTGTAATCTCCGTATGGCCTCTAACGTCACAGTAATCATGTCACCACTGCTAGCCAATGTTCAACCTTGCTACCAGCTATTATCTGGCAGTAGAATAGGCACCCAATGCACCAGGAGAGGGAAAGGTTAGAAGAAGAAATACACAGCGAGTTCCCCTTAGTTTGGTGGGGAGGCATGCCCAGGCCTTACCACCCTGGCCAGAGAGGAAAGGGAACTACTCCAAGAACCAGTGCCCCGCTGGTTTTAGATAAGAAATGAGAACTTCTGGGAGCAGAACACTCTCCTGGGACTGGAAAGCAGCAGCAGCTCCAGGTTTATGAAGAGAGAAAAAGGACTGAGAATTGGCTGCTTTGTAAATGTAAAGAATAAAAAATCAATAACTTACTTTTACACAAAGTAACTAACGGGGCACAAAGGAAGCATGTGAAAAAAGTTGAAAAGGGACTCACAAACCACAGGAGACTGAAAAAAGATAAAGCAGTATTGTAGGCTTCATTGTGTTGTACCAGGCCTTATGTTAAAAAAAAGACCTCCATCTACTGCAGAAGTTGAAAAGATGCATAGAAAGGGATTTCTAGAGCAGCTGATTTGAATAATGAGGAAGGTAAAGATCACTGGATATCAGTTTAGGTGGTCTGGTGGTAACTGTCTTGTTACACACAGGATCATCAGCAAAGGTGCTCCTGTGTGACAATGCAGAGGTCTAGTATTTTTGCATAAGCCATTTTCATCCTGGGTAATTTCTTATTCAGGTCTCAAAAATATCAGGGGACTTACTTCATGTATTCTTGTTTCTCTCCATAGAGTACTACAACCAACAAAACAAGCTATAGTAAGTTGTGGGTTCCAAGCCAAAGTTTCAGTAGCTTCTTATTTTTAATTTTTACATTGTTATGTGGCATCTTCCGGTATATGTAAAAAGTACTACAGGCTGTTATACAGGTGGAAACTCACTTTTCTCAGCCAAAATAAAACAGTTAAGTTGCTCAGTGGTAGCACGAATGAGTGTGTATGAATTTCATGGGCTGGTGACTGGGGCATCTTGCCAGGTGCAAACAGCTTGCAAGGGAAGAATATTATCTGTAAGAAGTATAATGTAAATTCTTTATTGTTGCTTATGGCCTCATTTTTGAGGGAAAAAGTTGCTAATGGTGAATTTAGTTACTTCAATTCAGAGTAGCACCTATTGCCTCTTTCATGGTATTGGAAAGTAGGTAAGGTAAATAAAATGTAGCACTTTTTTGTAATGTTTATTTCAATGACAGATACTGAAGTTGGAGAAGGTGAGTCAACTGGAGTTTATTTGTAACAGTGCAAAAGTTTGCTTTCTCAAGGTCCAAACTACCTGAAAAAGATCCAAGAAGTTTAAATTATTAACACTGTTAAATAACATCAAGTTCCTAATATTCAAAAACAGACTTTCCAGATAAAGAGGAATGTTGGACAAAGGAAAGCAGCAAATTTCCTGACTACTCTGTAAAACTGAGGCAGAAAAGCCATTTTGGGTTGCCTAAACAATTGTAGGAACCAAATAGTCTGGAAAATTTCATTTCATGTCTGACAAAGTTAGACAAAATGTTCCTGTGATCGAAAGTGCTAAATCTTCAAGTACTGCTTTTTTATATGTCAGAATTACAAACAAAGAAGATTTCTAAATGAAAAATTGTTTCCTCCACCCTCCTCCCCAAAAAAGAAGAAAAGGACAAAACATTTTTATCATCTGATTAATATTTGGGTTTTGCATTAACAATAAGGTAAAACAGAAATAAACTCGTGAAATGCTTCAGTTCACTAGGCTTTACATTTATTCTCAGGAAAAAAACCCAAACCAACAGCTAAAAATGTTTTTCTGGATCTACTGAAGAGTACAGCCTGTCAGATCCAGCAGATCACTTGATCATAAATTTAATTTGAAACATGTGAGAAGGCCTGCTAATTTCATTAGCCTTTGCAATTAATCAGGAGAAATTTTTAAAGCTACCACTTCATACAAAACTAAACTTCCTAGTGAATATGCATTTCAGACACATTAATTCCTTTTTCTTCCATAAAAAAAACCCCAAACAACTAACTTCTTTG
Organism: Buteo buteo; assembly: GCF_964188355.1. Lineage (NCBI taxonomy): Eukaryota > Metazoa > Chordata > Aves > Accipitriformes > Accipitridae > Buteo > Buteo buteo. The sequence continues at coordinate 15,421,904 of NC_134182.1, forward strand.
CTCTACTTGTAAAGAACTCTTTTCTTCAGAAAAAAAATCTGTGATTTTAAAATGGAACCTTGTAAAAAAGGGAAAAAAAACCCACTTTTGCTAAAGAAATATCTCGAACTTGTAATCCAAGAATCTGGCATTGTAAATAACTTTAAAGTAATTTTGCTTTGGTGAGCTCAAATGAACAATTCTCAGTTGGTTCTCTGAGGATGACCTGTTTTACTTGAAGTCTTTTTAATTTCAGATTTTCTTGTCACTAGTAAACTGTGTAAATGACTCTCTCTTGAAATGTGTTTTTCAAAATAGTATGGTTAAACACAGACCAGCAAGTTATCTTCTCAGTCCTTCACATCTTTCCTGCTAGCTACAAGCAGTAGTTTCTTGGGTGTACAGAACACAAACAAAGTCTGTTGCAATCTTTCTTGAGCAACATGAGCCTTACTTAAATGGGCACTGAATATACTGACAGCACTAAAATTAAAAAAAAAAAGAAATAATAGAAAGAAACCAATCATTCAACAGTAGCTTAAATCTTAATCCAGCTGCCCAGAGGGTAGAAAAATAATTGTTTTTATGGTAAAATTAGTAGCTTCAAATATTTTATGGCTCAAAAAGGAACAAGAAGAAATGTACATATAAAGGCACTCTCTTTTGTCATCATTGTTTAGCTTCATCTGCTTCTGACCCCCATGGCATAATATTATATTCCAGGAAAACGGCTGTTTTCACTCTTTCCACTTGCTCCAATATTCCCATACTTCTGATATTTTGTTTCCACTGATGCAAGAAAGAAAGAAAAAAAAAGAAAAGAAAGGACGAAAAAAACCCAATTACTCACATCTAAAATTATACAGGCAAGGAGCTAACAATTAAACAAGAAATGCACAGCCTTGGTTGTCCAGCATCATACCCTTACCTTCAGGCTGCAGGGCCGTTTATAAGAGGGAAAAGGAAAGCCTCTTGCACCCCTCTCAGAATACTGAGAGGAAAATAGTTGGTTTGACACATGCACTGCAAATTCCTCCGATCCACTGAACACTACCCAGACTGTCAGTCAGGCGATGTCTCCTCTCAGGGTCTCACCCCAGCCTTTTCTTTAGGGCTGCCATGAGCACTACAAGGAAGGAGTTCCTCTGGATCTTTCTTTGGTTCAGAGAGATCATTGCACACTGACCTTAACTTGCTTTTGGGAAGGAGTTGGTAGCTGCTGCTGTTTGGAGACTAGCTGCCCTTTATTTCAGTTATAATGAAATCAGCATAACCCTGATTTCACTCATAGTCAGAAAGCTAGCAAAAGCTCATTAGCAGCCTCAAAGAATAAAAAAATAGGTGAGTAGAAGTGTGAATTAATTCCCGTACCTACACCTCCCCTACAGAAAGAGCAATACTAAAGAAAGAAAGAAGCCAGCTAAAAAAACATAAGAGCCTGAAACATACAGAGGAAGAAAGTATTTTATTTGACTTCTGGATTCTGCAGTTTGGAGGAGCATTCCACATTTTCAAAATTTTTCCTGCAATCACAGAAGCTATAAATTTGCTTTGCCATTTTAAGGAAAATCGAGATCTTGACCATTATCTCCTAAACACACTGTCATGAGACTCAGGTGAAGTAGAACCAGAGTCACATGCATGATAAATAACCCTTCCTCAGACAAATGGAAACTCCCAAGATCCCCACTAGAGGAGAGACACAGAAGTCCATGTGAGCTGTGGTTTGACTGGGAAATTTGGACACGAGTAGTGTGTCCTATACTTACATAGGGGTTAATCAGAAGCCTGTTTGGGAATTTGTAGCTTAAAGACCTAATTCATATAACATTCAGCTTAACAAAAAGGGAATGAATTTATGAAAGGACAGAAGGAGAAAGCTATACTTCTGCTCCCAGGGAACATCACATTCCCAAACAGATTACTAAAGCATGCTAAACTAGGATGTTTGCTTTTAGTTTAGCTTAGTGTTGTACTCGAAGAACGGAAAGATCAAAGTATTCTCTCTGAAGATATTTGGCTTTCTAAAGCCTGTGCTGACATGTGGTACACCTGGAACAAGGTTGCACTTATATGTTGAAGTAGCCTCCCTGCATGTAGAGGTATTTCAGTATGTAATCCAGTGCTCAGGGAATTTTCCTCCATGGACAAGGGGACTGGGGCGTGAGTCCTTGTATACCCACAAGCTGCAGTGCAAAGGCTTTTCCTTCCCAAACAGGACAACCGATTGTTCTTGAAATAAGGCAGCACCATACCTCCATGGCTGTACAGGTGTAATTATTTCAGCTGAAAAAGAAACTTAAATGAATCTCCTATGTTAGAGTTACACAGACAAAGCCATTTTTTATAGATCGGCCTTACTCAAAGGAAGCAGGGCTGACATTTTACAAAGCAGAAATCTTTTATTTGGAATTTTTTTCTTGGATTGATTTTTGTTTTGGAACTTTTCTAAACACTATTTAACTTCAAAAATATTCTGACCAAGCTGTACCATATGACATGCTATAAACACAGAATCTACAAGAGCTGCTTTCATGCTCTTCTAAAAGTCAAGCGCTTTTATTTAGCAGGGCAGGCTTACAGATGTTTTGGTGGATCTAATGCTAGGAAAAAAAGATTTGACAATGATGTGAACCATGGTAAATTCTAAATAGGCTTTCTGTGTGCAGCACTGATACATACAGCCTTGAGTTCTCACACAGCACTGAGGTATTGCTGTGCTAATAGAAAGTAAACTCTGGTTTATAAACTGCACAGAATTGTGAGTTAAATCAGTGGGTGTTCCCTGAGGGTGTAAAAAAAAAAAAAAAAGGTATGAAGCAGTAACTAATCATAGAACAGAATTAAAACAAGGATCTATTTTTCCATAAAGCCCCCAAGTCTTGTCAGTTTGTGTGGTGTCAAACAGGGCAGGTCTGCTGTGGTTAGCAAACACTGGTGTGTCCTCTTCATAATCCCATCCATGCCTAAAGTAAAAGGGGCCCCATGTCAAAAATCTTCTAGATAATGCCTCTGCTGACTCTGCAGATGTGGGTTTGCTCACTTCTGAGGTGCTGGCATCCTCTTAACCTGCTCATAGTGCAGCAGTACCAAAACCCAAACTGTCTTTGTCCAGACTATGTCCCAAGGTACAATCTCAACTACAGAAGCTGAGGAGCGAGTGAGAAACTCACCGACCCCCCTTTCCCCTTGGAAGCCTTTTCTCACGTGAGGACTTGTGCTGTGTACCTTGAGTCTTTTTTTCCTGTGTGGCATGTGTGGGAGCACTGTCAGCCCAGTCAGTGGCCTCCCCAGGTTATAGCATGGGGATAAACAGCTGCAGGGCATCTTCTGCATTTACTTGAACCAGAGCTATTTACAGAGCAAAGATACTTTCTGAAAACAATAAGCCCTACGGAAAACCTTACTTTTCTGCCCCTTATGAAATATTTCCATAGTTACTGTCTAGCAATCATACACCAGTTCTACCCAGAGGTTAAAAAGGGCAGCCAGGTAGGCGGTCTTATGTTGTTTGGTTTTGTGGTATTATAAAGTTTTCATCATGAATCCACAGTGACTATGCTTATATTTTTAGAGAAGTGCAAAAATTTTGTCAGATTACTGGGTTTTTTCGGCTCTTTATTCTTATCACCTAAGAAGCTTCCAAGGTAAAGCCATTTCCATTTTGGTCCTCATCCTTCTTGCAGACCATTTGGGTTATCGGCACCATAACTTATTGTTACTCATTCTACACCCTTCCCTTTTTCAAGGAATGTAGGGTTATCACCGTAAGAAATTCCAGTGGCCTGTTCCTTAGGAACTCCCATAGTCTCAGCTCTGTAATTAAAAGTAGAATCAATTCTTAGGAGCACTTTTGAGTGCTGTTGACTTCTCAAAAAATCAGTCACATATTAGGATGTTTCACTGAACACTGTTGGATATACAGCTCCTTTCAAATTCTGAACAACCAACTCTGCTCAAGAAAAAACAACTTCTGCCAACTTTGCCACACCATATAAATAATGATATTAGCTTCTGTATTTCTGAAGCCGTGAAATACTGAAAATGAAGTCCTGGGATACTTTAGCTGTTAGAAAGTAGGCCATTTCTACTGCAGGTGATACAGCACCATATTTAACATCAAAAGATTTTTTTTAAAAAGAGGTGTTATTTTATCACAGCAGTTGTATAAGGAAGCAGTAACAAATTTTCACCACTTCTGGTTTCATTCTCCCATGTGAATTAATGTGTTTCCCACTCAATAATGGTTTATCCAGTTACCAAAGCTTTAAGCATAAACCAAACCTTTCAGAAACTGGGACATCTCAGGACTGAAGTAACTTCATTAACTGACTGATAATGAACTCTCTTTTTAATACAGTAAAATGGGGTTTGTTAAAGGAAAAACTCCACTCACTAGTGCTCAGATAAAAGAAAAAACATGTTTTCTTATCCACAGCTGGTTAGATAAATACAATGAGATAAACGGTATACTTGCACAATACCTGGACTGTAGAGTGCGTTTTCTAAACAGCTCTATTTAAAAACTTAAGAATTGAGAAAAGGACTTGGTCTGGAATAATTGATATCACCAATTGCTATTTAAGAGAAAAGATTTTTTCCAGGGAAGTCTTGAAGTCTTTTTTGTCTGCTTTAGTGGAAAGTTCATGAAGAAAAAATTATCTTCCTAGATAGTGTCTCCTGGGGATGTAAAAAACTGATAGAGCATAAAATTAATGAAACGGTCCTATTTATATGAACACTTAATAAGGTCCCATACAAACTAATGTAAAATATTTGGGGACTTAATATAGAATATATGCTTTGCATAGTTTCTTTTTAAAGATTCCTGCATGCCATACACCAAACATAGCCTTACCTATTAAATTCTGTAGGATGGTTCAAAACCTCTGCAGAGTATTTTCTATTGAGTGCTCTAGGATCTTTATCTGCAATGTTATTGATTTACATAATAAATGTCCAATTCTGTACAATTCCTTTTTTAAAGGAAATTTTTCTACTTCCAAAGGCTGTGGGCTTAGGCCCTTATTAAGCAGCCTTAGTAGTGCTCAGTACTTGTAAATCCATCTGAATTAATCAGAGAAGTAGGTAGAATTGACTCCAGCAAGAGTTCCATGTACAATTCCATGTGAGGCACAGATGCAAAATCCACCATTTAAATATATCTGGTGTGATTAAGTTCATGGTAGTTAACATGCCATTTCTGTATTTGCCTTTATATCTAGCTGTATTTCTTGTGTTGGATAAAAGTGTTGCTGGCACTCACTGGGAACGATCATATTACTTGTGCCTTACAGATTCAAGTAACAGAAAAATAAATACAAGTAAAACCATACCTCCAACCATCACTTAGTTGCTAGTACAAAGTTTCTCAGGCATGCAGTGGAAATAATTTTAAAACTTTTTAGCATATTTTAAACACTTTTCTTGGTAGTGCTGTTTTGTCTCTCTGCAACTGGGTAACCAGTTTACCTCAAATTGAAAATGCCAGACAATTGGAAGAAACTAAAAATCCGCTTAATGAAAAAAATCTTAAATTTTTGCTATTGAGTCTCTACAGGAGTTTAAACTCTTCTGTTGAATGTACATGCATTTATCCTCTGTAACAGCATGCTATAGGCACGTATAAAAACATAAGATAACCATTGTTCTGGACATTGTGTTGCAGGGCATGTCTGAGTTGTACAGGGGACCATGATATAGAAGTATTTGAACTACCTAGTTTGATACCTAGAAACAGTTTGGCAGTGACAGCAGAGAGCTGCACTAAAGGTAATTATACCATTTTAAAAGCTGCAAGAGCTTTCTCCCACTTCAGGGGAGACGTGCTGGAGGAACTCAACCAGAGCGAAGCAGCCTTCAAAAAGTATAAATCCTTCTGCTTTGTGAAGGAAGTCCATGTTCACACAACCTCCTTATACCCCATACCTATGGATGATCTCGTTTTACTCCCAGGTGACTCCCAAAGACATAATCCTGGCTGTATTAAAAATTATGGAAATTTTGTGGGTGGAAATTTGGAACAAATGGGACCAGTGGGGTGTCTTCTCCCTTCCTCAGTCAAACAGTCCCCTGTCATCCCTTCTCAGATATAAATTTAATTTAAATTCCAATGACTGCAGTGTTACAATAAACATAGAATGTCATCCCACAGAATTTTCATAAGCATATAAACAAAAATCTCAGGGAAAAAAAAAAGTCAAAAGTAGATTTTGTGTACCCTTTTTGCACTTTTGAGTATAATGTTTCGGTCTTTTTTTTCAGGCAGAAATTATTCCCATATTTCTCTAGAATCAGGAGTCCCAGATCATGAGCGTGAATAATCTTTTATCATCTTAGGTTAAGATGGTTTATCAGCTACTGGGTCTGCCACGTCTTCAGTCACCTTTTCAAGGGCCAGTTACTGATCCCACATCAAATCAGCTGAATTTATGAGAGGAGGAGCAAAGAAAAGAATAATGCCACATCTTGAGGTAAAGAAGATGACATTTGAAGCCTCTGGAAGGCTGGCTTTATTTTTGAAATGGCAGCTGTTTGGAACTGTTGACAGATTGGGAGTGTTGGAAATTGTCCCAGGCCAGAAGTATTAGTGATCTGGGTTCAGGTGAAGTGGTCAAAGGTGCTTTATAAATGCCATTTCCCACACAGCTATCACCACTGCATAGTAGTATAGGCAACAGTTATTTTTATAACAAGTAATTGAGTTATTTTTGATAAGTCCCACATAGGTCAGGGGTACGTGCTTTTCTATCATCTTCCTTCCCTTTTGCTGCAGCAAGTGCAGTAATTTGAGACATTCCTACTACTATTCCTAATTGAATTAGGATGGGCTGAAGGCAAGATATGTGGGGAGGGGTGGTAGAGAAATAGCTCTTTTTGTCAAGAAATCACTTTCAGTCTTTTTCTCTCTGTTATTTCCTGTGACCTGAAGACATTGATCAGATATATGGTCATGTTTTAAGGAATTTTCCAAGGAACAGAAATGAATCAACCAAACAAGAACTGGAAAAAGGGGCAACAGGGAGTTTCATCTATTCATGAGAATTTGATACTCTCACTTCTCGTACTCTATTCTGCTGCATTTTGTTTATATTATCATGCATGTTTCCAGAGTACAAGTAAATTTTAATTTAACTTTAAATGGAAATAATGGAAAATGGAAAAAGCTTTCTCTCTCCATGCATACATAACATGAAATATATAATGTAGTCAATTGAATATAGTATAGAAATACAAATAATTGAAGACACGTGTTTTTCTGACAGTCTGCTTGGATTGAACCAATACTGCTCAACTATCTTCTGTGATAACTGCAAAGTCATGTTTTGTCCTACAGTGTCCCTCCACTCCCTGATGGTCTGAAGTACATCTCAGAAGTACAGGTCAAAGCCCCATCTGGCTTGTTAGCCTCCACTAGTGCCAAAATCTTTGGAATGCTGTCAAGCATTTTCCTTCTCTACACAGGCAACAGAGCTTCTTTTGTGAATAGTTGCTTGTGTAAATTTAAGCTTGTTAATGCCAGATTTCTACCAATAAAACTTAGTTGTTGATATCCATGGGAAAAGTGAAGACAAAAGGTGAGGAAGCTTCTGACGAGAGTACAATACTGTATTTTAAGTTACAATCCAGATGCCTCTCCGGTTTGATACTGAACACAGCACTCAGTTTATTCACAAGTGATTAGTGAAGATTCCCCTTAAGTATCAGTACGCAAAACACAGTAGTTTTTTTCCATTAAACTCTACCTAAGACCAGTGGGCTAGAAAGAAAAATGACACCAGTCAAAGGTGTGTGGCACAACACAGAGCAAATCAAGAGGTTGCTATACGTTTTGTTTGCATCGGGTCACGCCAAAGTCAAACATCTATAACATGGCAATGTTCTAGGAAGAGCTCATGCATCTGCTGCTGAAGTGAGAACTGTATTTTCACACAGCTGTAATGAACAGCTTAGAAAACTTAATTATATGTCTTAAATGCATTTGATTCTTTCTTTCCTTATGATTTTTTTTCTCAGATCAGTTTGAAAATAGTACACAAAATCTTCCGTCTGTCATTCCAAACTCAATTTCAAACCATGCGTCAGCAAGAAGGCTGTAGTTTTCAAGAATATGCCTCCCCTGCTTTTACTACACAGGTGACAAAAACCTCAGCCATTATTGTTCTGAATCATTAGAGTATGTCAAATAATCTGTGATGTAACGATTGCTATAGCAACTATTCACTTTGGTTCAAAAATTGAAATAAACAGTTGACACACCATATTTCACATACTAGACAAGGCTGTTTTGGCATAATGTAGTAATATTAACATATTCTGTGGAAACTGAGCAATAGTCAAACTGGTACATATGACAGACTATTTTAGGCTCAGAATAATTTTGAGAATAGGATATTTAAAGTATATTAGTTAGCCTCTGTTTAACTGTTATTAAATACTATACATGATTAAGCTGATTTAATCTAATTAGACTTCCAACTGACAAGAGTTTCCAGTTGGCTGAAGTTTTGCAGGGCCCATTTTGTACATGCCAGTAAACATTAACCTTTTTTTGAGCAGCTGACCCTTAAAAAGATGCCCCACTAAGAGATCATATCATATACAGTAGAATTTAACCATAATCCTGACCACTGAAAGGTCAAGAATTTCCATCATCTTTCAATGTTAGTAATTCCTTAGGGAGATTTTTCTGTGTGCTTCTCAAGCAAAACCATATTTGGTGAGCTTCCTCTTCTTTGCTTCTATTTTCTGAATCTTGAATTATTAATTGCATATATAGTAAAGCTGAAGGAAGTCCAAGAAGATATTCTGCACTTCAGACAGGATTTAACTTCTTCCATACAGAATGATATTCTCAAACAGAGTCAAATTCTATGCTATTCAGTGGGAATATTGTTCAGTTATGAACAGCAGAATTTGCCCATGTATATATACACATCTATATAATAAACACACCTATATGTATACATACATATGTATGTATATCTATATAGTCTATATTCTAAAAGTCTGTGTGAAAGACTATTCTAAAGAGCTGTGTAGAAATTGAAATCACCAGTTATTTTGTTTACCATCAGGCCACTCAAAATTCTCCTATAAACAGAGATTTTTATTGATTTTTATGGTTAAACTCTCAAACCTCTTTTTAGGTCAAATAATGCTCATGTTTCTCATTGGAAAAGACATGTCAATGGGACCAGGAGCACGATGAAGCAGTGTTCTCAAGGCACAACATTAATAGCTTGCCTAATTACGTGAAAGGGTAGACTTTGTCTAAGAGGTTTCAGGAATTTATGCATCTCCAACACGAAAACATATCCAGGTAAGGCAATATGATACATATGGCATGCTGCGCACTCAGCTGGGTGCCAGAAATATGGGAGTGTCTTGCTGGCTCTATTTCGTTTTTTTTAATCTGAGACAGGTCATCTTGCTCTTCTGTACCTTGATTTCCTACTCCATTCTTAATCATCTTCCTTGATTACTTATGATGTCTTTTTTTCAAGGTAAAGATTATATTTAATTATTTGCTTAAACAGTACGTAGCACTTATACCTCAGTGAATACCTGTGAGCACTCTCATAACTATACTCTAACATTCTTACACAATAGTTTCTTCTGCCTCTCATTTTAACCTTTGGTGTTGCATCATATTTGGTGTTGGCAGAATAGAACATGAGTGTTCTTGCATTTCCTTAATAAAGAGCCCAAGAAAAATGCCTTCCAAATATGCAACAGCTACAAGGTGGTGATCTGCTTGGCAACCAGGCACATGGGAACATGTTCAAAAGCCCTTAACAGGAATCATGCGCTAATTAAAAGAAAACAAGGAAAGCAATGAATGCTGCAATGATTTTACCCATAGACTTGAGAAAAGACAGATGAAGATTCATTGAAACTATATTTCTCAGGGCTACTACAAGCAGAAGAAGACAGTACATATTTAGTCATATTCTCAGGTGGGTGCTTAATAATAATACACTTTATGTCTCTTAACTCTGCTCCAAAGACTGTTTTAACAGTTATATAATATGCATACACATTAGGGAGGAGGATCTCGCATCCCTGGTTTTTTTTCCCTTTCTAACCAAATGTCTGAACCTCCAGCTAGAGTCAGGTTTCTTCTTGGCTGTACTCCTTCTGGCCCACGATGCTAGCATTTCTGGCTGCACTTCAAGAGAAAGGGTGGAGGACATGTTAACCAGAATACCTCATGGCTTGAGCACTTCACTAACATGTGAAAGATATGGGTTGAGGCATTCCCCACCTGAAGAAAGCACAAAACTCCTAAGTGCTGCATGAGTTAGTGGAGTCCTATGCGAAAGGAAGGATACCGAAGCATACAAGTGCTTGTATGTTATCACATCTAACTTCATAGAAAGTTAAGGTGGCATTTTTATGGCACTCTGCCTAAACTTGGACCACAACAGAGTATTATGCAGGATATAGTACAGGGTTGATGCTCCAGAGCAGGCACTTTCAATCATACAGGGAGCTTCCAGGCTAAGTACAAAGTTTATATATATATCAGACTGTGTTAATCTTGTCCATGTGTAAAAAAAGATTAATCACGGAAGACACTAAAACAATGATGACCTATGATTGGTTACGGTCATTTCAGAGGATATAATAGCCTGGGACTTTTTGTTGTTATTGTTCTAACATTTTCAAAGTAATGGAACAACACTTCAGAAAGAGCAGGGATTTGGATAAGTTAACTGTTAAAAGAATGTGACTTTCTGATGCTTGATTGTCTTTACAGCTCACCTTCAATTATTTCAGAAGTATTTTGTCTCTACAAAAAAAATCTACTAAGCATATCACTGTATGACCAATGTAGTTTTACTCCTTCTACAGACAAATAAAACAAAGCAAAGTATTTCTACAAATGCAGTTGATGACCCTAGAATTATTTCCAATCCACAGTCATAATCAGTATAGGATTAAAATTCTTTCCTGATCACATAGATACAATACCAAGGACCCAGTTCTGCTACCTTTAGATAGAGCAATGGTTTAGTCTGGGAGCAGCATACCAGAGTGTCATGGTACTATCACTATATTTAAGTAAAGCACATGTTCAGCTGAATCAGGCCCCTTAGATGTGAAAGTGAGAGGTGCCACAGATAGATACTTTTGCATTTGCAACATCTAATTCAGCTATGTTCCTGTGGTCTTAATGCCCCGAAGCCATAACAGAAATAAAAGACTGCTGGCAGGCTCCACTGGAAATATGAGAAGGGTATCCAAAGGCTTACTATTTATTTACACACCTAAACATAAATAATCCCCTCATGTACCACTTTTACCCATAGGCTAAAACACATAGTTTTACAGTAAGGTCATACTTGTCCTCATGTTTTGGAAACATAATCTGTCTTTTAAGGTTTGCAATTCATTTTATTCCAGCTGTGGATTTATAAATCCCTCCAATTTCAAAGAATTCAAAAGCTTCTTAAGACTTAAGGTTGTTTTCATTTGGATGGAGCAAGTATTAAGTCTGATCTAAAAGAAAGTTGACTACAGGGTCTGTCTATATACATATAGACACACACATATTTCTCATGAATATCTGAGAAGGTATAACTTGATATTCAAAAGATGAAGACAACAAAAACTGGCAAACAAAACCTTTTTTTCTGAACACAGGTGAGAGGTGTATCACCTTTACATGCACCACTGGGAAGAGTTTTGAACCAATATTAATAGCTATGTTGAAATTCAGTATTGGAACTCATTCAAATTTGAAATTGATTAAAACATCTGTTCAATTCAGTTTAAATCTCTTCCCTTTTCATATTCCTTTGCCAGTCCAACACCAGAAAGCTGCAGGAAGTATAAGTTTGCCTAAATGATTTCTAAGGTCAGGAAGCTGAGGTACTGTGAACAAGATCTGAGTAAGCATTCAAACTGCTGGACATTTATCTATATAGGGATCTGATCCTAGCCTATGGTATATATCTTCTGCCTTTCTTCAGGCTGCAAGGGTCATAAGGCTGATTTCAAGAGAAAACCCGGGGGCTTTTCTTTGCGTGGAGAATTACCCTCACATAGTGGCGTTGGCTCAGTGCAACACCCTTCTGCAGCAGTGGTGTTATGGTTTAAAGAAATGAGTCTTGTTGGGGTGGCATCTGCCCTATTTAATTTCTAGCTGATCTAAAAATCTACATGGACCATAGCAACTAAGACACCTGACCAGTCTAATTCTACTGTCACATCAGCCCTAAAGCAAGAAACTCCTGCTCCCTCAATGGCCCCAAAAGGCCTAATCAAGAGAATCAGGCCATTTGTTTCTAAATACATGTCATATTTGAAAAATCAGTCTTGTTTTCGAACACTCTCCTGACCTTCTTCAAGCTGTTACTTACTTAGCAGAAGCACCACTGGGCAGAGTTATACTGCTTTAAAGCACTTTTGTTACGGTCTCCTTGCAAACAGAAGTGTGCCATAGTGTTTGTATCTTTCATGACGCTGAAATGAAGAAGCCAAACCCCAGATTCAAGGAGTATTACTTTCAGACAAGGAGTGTAGTGAAGTCTAAAGGGGTGTCACTTTTTGACTCCCTCTGTGACTTACCACACCTCCCTGGTACTACAGAAGGGGAAGCTGAGACAGTTCCATAGAGAGCTCCTCCTTTGTGTGAGGGCTGCAGTAAAGCTTGCAGTGCAACATGGTCTTGCAAATGCTATGTAAGTCCTTATTCACACTTGTCTAAAATCTTGCTGAACAATCTAAAAAAAGGCAAAGAATACTTAATTTGAAGAGCTATTCCCATAAAAATATTATATTTATCAGATGATAGACTTCAGCCTGACAAGAAACTACTATCTCAAGGAAAGATTCAACTAGGGGCAAAAAATCTTTTGTTTTCTCAAGTTATTTTACAAAATGGATTGTTATAGTCTAGAATATTCTGGTCTAAAGCTAAACATTTAGAAACCTTGGATGATCCTGACATTCAGAGAGTGTAGCCCAATGCTTTACTTTCTGTTGGTTCATCACCCAAGTACAGAATTGAACTTTTCCAAATTTATCCTGTGTGAAAGCAGAACTGAGCCCAGAAATTATTTGTTCCCTATTCTTCCACAGACTTCCTGTATGAATTTGGTAAGTTGTTTAAAGTCTATTCCTGTGTTTGAGGTCCTCACTGGATCAAACGTCTGTTTTCCAGTGCCCTGTTTGGTTTAGACTATAGACTCTCTGGACTGTGGACTGCCTTTTCGGATAAATCTCTACACAGCATCTAGCACAATGGCATGTGATTACTTGTCTGGAGCTCTTAATATAAAAGGATCTAATATAATACATACATTAGGAGACATAATACCATGTCATATCATATCAATGACTGGAGGTAAACAGAGTCATCCTACGGCATTCTGTGTGCAGAGCCTGCAGAGACCCTGCAATAAAGGGGGGAATATAGAAATGGAAAGTAGTTTTAGGTTTCCCAGAGCTACAGGTTTATTCCTTCTCCTTAAACAGCCATTAAGCAGGATGAATAGGATGAAGGCCGTAAAACATGAATGCCCTTTTTAATTGGAAAACATGCAGTAAAATAGCTGCCCCTTTAGGATCAAAGACACTATTAAAAATTAAAGATATTATTACTGTTATTGTAAGGTTTTATTAGTAGCATTTACCAATAGCCCTTCTCACAGGGGAAATTGCTGTAAATACCCAGCTGACTCACAAGCAACTATATTGTTCATAACATCACACGGCTGGCCAAGCATTACCTTCTGCTACTCTTTTTTCTCTATTCAATTTTATGCCATTGAACCACGGCTGTAGAAAATATTTTTTCAAACAAGGATATAGTATGTCCTCTGATATATGGCTGAGGTAACAGCAGAGCTGCTAATATTAGGGAAAATTTACCTCTGTAAAAATTTGAGATTCCACTTACTTGTTCCTCTCTCTCACTGTTTACTTTCAAGGGCTAAATAAACCTGAAACTCAGTCTCCAAAAAGTCTGAGATATAGTAACATGCTGTATCTCTTTCTCCCATCCCATCAGTAGGTTATATTTGGTAGAATTATGCGAGATGCCTCTGGGTTCATGTTTATCATTTTGCAAAACTGAGAGAGAGACAAATTAAGGGAAAACTGTTAGGCAGTATAGTCCCAAAGATAGCCTAAAATCAAAATAAAACAGTATGTTAAAAATAAATTGCATTTTGGAACCTTTCAAATTTCCTTTATAGGAAAGACAGACTTAGTGTCATCGAGGTGCTAATATGCTAGTGTCTGAGGAAGAAATACTTTCCTAATGACTATTCACACCTTCCTTGGGTGGTAAGCTGTAGCTGACTTTTACTTCTACCCGTTTCCCTTTTGCTAGTGTGGGGACTGTGGCTGAACTTCCCTGTGCTCCTGGAACTTCCGCGGTACTGAGGTGTTTCAGGTTGGCAGCTGTTTTGCAAGGAGACTGTCTTGTGTGCTTACCTAGCTGGGGAAGTTACTTCTGCACTTTTTCTTTTAGGTTAGGAGGCAGAATCATGGCATGAGGGTGCACTCCTTCTGGATCTGAACCTTCTCCTTTCTCTTTCCAAGTCTTGCCTTTCTGTTCCTCCTAATCATAGGACTAGAGGATAATTCAAGTTGGAAGGGACCTCAGGAAGTCTCTAGTCCAAACTCCTTCTCAAAGTAGGTTCAGCTTTGAAATCAGATCAGGTTATTCAGGGCTTTATTCAGACAGGTATTCAAAACCTCTAAGGATAGAGACTGCATCTTTTCCATATTGGGGGGGGAGAAAACTGCACTTACTATGTAGATGAGGTCCCACAAGTGCCAAGTAAAGGACTTCTTTTACTTCCCTTGATCTATTGCCTATGTTACTGGTGATACAGCCCAGAAAGTTATTGGTCTCCTTTGCTGCCAGGGCACACTACTAGCTTATGTCCACCTTGCTACCAAGACCCTTAAGTCCTCTCCTGCAGAGATGCTCCTCAGCTAGTCAGTCCCTAGCCTGTACTGCTGCAGGATTTCATTTGTTTCCAGATGAAGGACTTGGCATTTGTCCTTGCTGAGTTTCAGAAGGTTCCTGTTGGCCCATTGCTCTGTTTGTCTAGGTCTCTCTGGATGGCAGCTTTGCCCTAGACTTTATTGACTGGTCTGCTCAGTTTGGTGTCATTTGCAAATTCAGTGAGCATGCACTCTATCATCACCTCTGGCAAGTTCTTGTAAAAGATGTTAAACAGTTCAGGTCCAGGACAGACCCCAGATGTACTCATCATCCGCCTCCAGGCAGGGTTGGTCTATTATCCACTTCCTTCAAAGCCTGATTATTAACCAGGTTTTTCCCCATCTATTCATCCACTTATCAAGATCACATTTTCCTTGTTCAGGCATTTACTACTATTGTAGTGGTAAAGGCTAATCTTGTTTCTTTTTGGCACCCCTTTGACATCTCCATTTGATCTTTGGCTCCTTTTTGCACTGGAGCTCCTTCATGAGTTTTCTGCTTGGACAAGCTTGTCTCCTGATACATCTACTTGACTTCCTGTGTATTGGGATGGACAATTCCTTTACTTGGATGATACTGTCATTAAGGATCTGCAAACTTTTCTGGGTTCCTTTACTCCTTGGTGCTCCCTCCCATGGGATCCCATCTACTAGTTCCCAGAATAAGCTTAAATCTGCTCTCATAAAGTTCAGGGTTTGTAATCTGCTACTGTCCTTCCTCGGGATCTTGAACTCCTATTTCATGGTCACTACAGCCAAGGCTATCACTGATTATTACATACCAACCAGTTCTGCCTTGTTAGCGAATAGCAGATGCAGCTATGTGTCATCCCTGTTTGGCTCATCTAGTACCTACACCTGCTTACACCCTGCCTTGTTGCCCTTCTGGCAGATAACCAGGAAAGAAAAGGGCCCCATTAGAACCAGGGTCTGTGATACAGAGACTTCCTGAGTTATTTAAACAAGGTTTCATCTACTTCCTCATCCTGAGGTAGTCTGTAACATAATTCCACCACAGCACCACCTTTTCTGGCCTCTCCTTTGACCCTGACCCATAAGCTCTCAACCAGATGATTGTCATCCATCTCATAGAGGAGCTCCATAAATCCAAGTCCCTACTTCACTTAAAGGATGACACTGCCATTGTCTCTACCTGCCTCTCTGTACTGAATATTGTGTATCCATCCATAATAACCTTTCAGCCATGTGAGCTGTCTCACCACAGTTATCCCAGTGATGATGTAATTTGGTGACCATGAGCAGAGCTCTAGTTCCTCCTGCCTTTTTCCCTGGCTGTGGGCATTTGTGTACACACCCTGGAGATGGGCCTACTTTTGCCCTGTTTCATCATTCCTAAGGTCTATCATCTTGTACACATTACCCTGATATCACCCTAATGAGTCAGATCATCAGTAAAACTAAGTAAGGTGACTAAAGGGAAGCTAAGGTAGATAGATTAGATACAGATAGGTATGGATGTTACAGATTTAGATAGGTGTATGTATAGTGTGAATGAACACCTTCTGAAGACAAATTCAGCTGTATTTCAAAGGCTAACATGGCTGAGTACCCTCTGAATGTGCACATACTATGGAACACGCTGGGGACAGAAAATGGAAAACTGCACTGCAAAACATGCAAGAAGAGGCTGATACCTTCATGTACAGTTCCCCAATTAGCAGTTGGTTTTTGAATAATACTAATCTCTATGCTCCCTAAAATAAATTCCCCTTTTAGACAGTTTGCTTGATATGACACAGAGTAATCTCTTTTAAATCATAAATATAAAGCAGACCTTTTCAAGATATTTTCATTTTCCACTGCAGAACTTTTTTGTTATTTTCCTCTTTCCTACCATGCAGACTCTACAAAGGCCACTGACAGCTTTTTCTTTCATAACTAAAAAGCTCAGTAATCAATATCATTAACTATGACAGTTTTTCCATGTTTTAAAATATTACTAAGAACAGTATTGTTAAAAATGCATAGTCACTGATGCATTGGAATTATTGCAGTTTTCTAAAAATAATCTACTAAAATAAATCTCTGAAATGTTGTTATCATGCATTTAACTGTACCTGCTTGGTCTATAGGTTCAGCTTTACATTTAATGGTGCATCTAAACTTTATGCATTTACTTCTTTCAGAGTCATCTGTAGTTGGTTTCAGTTGGCTAATGATAGGTTTGTGTGCAAGAGGACATAGTAAGTACAATTTGCTCTATTAACAGTTTTGCCTTAAAACATTTTAAAGGATGTGCTTATCAGGCAAGAAGACAAAGCAGCTCTTGGCACTTATATCAAAAGTGTCATTAACAAAAGATGGTGATCAGTGAAATTGAGTTATTCTGCACTTGAGACAGAGGCTTGGAATTAAAATGGCAGAAAATGGGCTACAAATAGATGATCTTTTGAGGTCATGCCCTCCTTCTGGTTTTATGAAGTGCAAATACTGGGCACTCATCAGAATTAATAATATAGTGGCAGCTTTTTTGAGTTTGAGAGTATAACCTGTCTTTTCTGCACTAAAATAACAAGACAATCAAACATGAAAACTTTGCAGGCAGCGATATGGCTTGTAATCTTCTATTTACAGCACTGGATTTGCTAACTTTCCTCGCTTTATATTTTTCAATGCTCTTCAAGGCTAAACAAACTGAAATTATTCTGTCTTTTGTCTGCCTGTCCTTACTGTTCTCACAATGAAGTCACTAACCATGAAATTAAGTCTACAAGTAAAGTTCCCAAGCAGAGGGTGTGAGCAATATGAATAATGTATTGCTCATAACAAACTGTCAAGTGCACTGTCTATAGATACGACTGCAGAAAAAGTGCAGTAAGAATAAGAAATTCTCACAGTAGCCAAGTTTGCTATTAATGGAATTAAAACTGTCACCAGACACAGTAGATTCATAACTGTATTTCTGAGTTATTCCCATTCCAGAATAATGACTGTAAGCTGAACATTAAGCATTATTGAAGCATTTATCCCCTTCATGAGAATGAACAGTATTCAGTATTATTGCAGACTGGTATGAATGCCAATTGCTTTTAAGTTTTCTATCATTTGTGACTAATGCTCCACCAAAGTGATGGCTATCCCTGTTCAGTCTCATCATCTCAGCTACTGAAGAAAGAGCAGAAGAATTCCTCAGCCTACCCAGGAAATGGGTGCCAATGGCAAGGGGTCAGTTGCTTCTGATTTTCTACTGCTCTTGTGGGCATTTGGACTACTGAAATGTTTATATTCCACCTCAGTGGTGTTATCAGCTACACAGGAACCTCACTCTGAACAAGTTTATATTGATACATGAGAGTTAATGATTAGCTAGTATTTATCCATGAAACATTCATGGATATATTTCAGTTTGATGAAAACACCATTAGTTTCTCTAATTGTCAATCAATTGGTTTTGGTTTTAGAAAAAGAGTATTCAAAAATTCTGGAATCTGAAGTATTTATTGTACATCTTAAATATAAATTTGAGCTATTTCACACAATTTATCCTGTGCTTAAGTGAGGCTACTGATCAAGGTGATTCACATAGCTCAGGTTACTATAGAGATTCAGATGCACCTCTTCTCCTTGTGAACATACACTGCCTGCTTGCCGTAAGCACAGCCCAGTCAGACAAAACTGTCTTCAGCTCAGTGTTTGACTCATTCAAGATTTCATCCTCCCTTTGCATGAGCTGGCAATATAATATTCCCTCATCCCTTTTACATTTTTTATTTTGTATGAGAAATGGAAGACCTCAGACATGAAGCCCTGGAGCTCTCTTCAGTGATGAAGAAATGATCATGATCAAGAAAATGGACTGAAAGTGTTTTTATATATCTAAAAAAAATTAATACTGAGTTGCAAAGAGAAAGAAGGTTACAAGAAAATACTGCAGCTGGTTACATTTATCGGTAATAAGGGTCATACATAAGAAAAACTTGACAGAACAGAGAACTGGTGGCAGGTCAGGTATCAGCTGGGGTATAAAACCAAGGACAGGAAACTGTTTAGAGACAATTCAGGTGAAGCAAGTTAAACAATACAAGAAGGAAAAAGATATCCTCAGGTATATATAAATATTAAGGCCCTACCCTATAACACAAAATACGAAGGAATTTACTTAGTATCAAAAAGCTTTCCAAAAATTATCGAGATAAGGCCATTGCTGAAATTTTTCAGTGCCTATTCCAACCATGGGACAGCAGGGTTCTTGGAACAAAAAGTGTGTCATCTCATATATCATAAAACTCTCAGCACAGTCAGGTACCAATCCTGACCATGGTGCATCATTACAGTATAAATAGGTAAGGATAAAAATGGTAACAGTAATAGTTAGAAGCCAATTCTAAAATTCTTTCCACTTTTACTTTGTAAACTAAGACCTCTGGACATGCAATGTAGAAGTGGGAAACAGTGAAGAAATATTTGTATCTTGCCATTATTATCTTCTCTACTTATCATAAGCAAATGCTATAGAAATCCTTCCTGATTGCAGACCACACATGTTGTATTCTGATCTTGCTATGTTTCATAATATTATTCCAAAGGAGGATTGCTTTGGATGTTCAGTTGCTGGCAAGCATTATAAAATGTCCATATCCAGTATTCATACTGCCTAGCTGAGTTTCTTTTCTTACTAATAGGTAGAACGCTATCCTTCCTATCTTTAATTATCTTGAATTATCTTACCCTTTTTGGAAATGCCAGTAAAAGATGAATAGAAGTGGAGTCTGGTTTAAAACTCATACCTGTGTTGTAACACTGAGCTGATACTCATGCTGTCTTCCTAGTGCTTTTTCATCTCCTAGTGTCTTTTCAACTAGAAAGGGCTATTATACCTTATATATTATAGTATTATACCATTAACATGATTGTCATTCTCCATTTGCTACATGTCTTTGATATTATGTTGTCATTCATAAGGTCTTCATCTTAGGGACCATCCTGGGAATATTTCCAAGTGGCAATAGTAATCCATAAAGCTGCAAAGCATACCCTCTGATTGAAGAACAAAGGCTTAAGTCAGAAAATGGTATATTGCTGTTTGTCTACCAGTAACTCCAGTAACATTTTTTTCTTTGATGACTTTTTAGTTTTCATTAACTTTAATATTGATTTTTATGCCAGAAGGTAGAAAACACCACCACAAGACTGGTGCAAAAGACTAGATTCTTCAATTATATACTGTAAAAGATATAGAAATAGAAAATATTAGGAAAGTTAAAATATCCTTCTTCCCCAAATAGTGTCTGTATTTCCAATTACAGTGTTCCACCCTGTTCTAAAACCTTTTGGAAAACAAAATCAAACACTTTTCAGGCAGCCTCTGCTTGACCCTAAGATGGATGCTTTTTAGCATGGATATGGTACCTTTTCCATATGCAGCCTGAAAAGCTTTTAACAAACATTGTAATTACAAAGCTATGTAAATGTGAGCTGGGATTACTAGTAATAATACAGTAAGGTCTTAATTCATCTTTTTTTATAGTCTTTTCAGGCAAAAAGGAACTCTATAGGCTGTCTTATACAAAAACAAATGGGAAGCAATGAAGAGATTGACTGCTGTTCCTTATCTGAAGATTGAGTTTCAAGCACTAAATAGATTGAAGCTTAGAAGAAAGGCTTGAGAATAAAGCAGAATTTAAATTTTCCTTCTATCTTCCAATTTGATTCCAAATTTCTGGTCTTTTAGATGATTTGAAGTAAGAAAATCAAAGCCTAATACCATGGTAGTTGCTTGGATAACAAAATAATCCAAATATAATAGGGTAAAGAAAAGCAAGGCATCCAGGGAAATGTAGCTTATCTCAGCACATACTTTAGAAGTTTCTGTCTCCTGATGGAACTTGATGCATAAAAAAGAGGAGTCTCAAGCACTAAGATGGTTCATTTCTTTTAATAAAAAAAAAAAGGCAGTGGTAAAGAAGTTAATATGGTCAGGGCTGAGAGAATAGGAACTTTCATGCTGCGACTTTAGTATTTTTACATTCTAATTGGTAGGAGATAAATCGATTATAATAACCTATAATAATATAGATTTCTAGACTTTTTTATAAGTTTTGAGCTTCTTTTATATTGCCCTAATAAAACAAATTAGTTAATTATTTCTGGCATTAAAAATATCTCAC
Source organism: Buteo buteo (assembly GCF_964188355.1). Lineage (NCBI taxonomy): Eukaryota > Metazoa > Chordata > Aves > Accipitriformes > Accipitridae > Buteo > Buteo buteo. The sequence continues at coordinate 15,442,978 of NC_134182.1, forward strand.
ATGCATTCTGCCTCTCAAGCATTTTAAAATATGAGCTGATGAGACATTGGTCAATCTACGGTGTTGATATATTCATACCATTTAAGCACAGGAAAGTATATGATGTCCTTCAAACTACCCTATGTTGTATGTGTGCATGACCATGTAGATCTGAAACCAGCAGCCAGTCTCTGCAGAATATAATATTACAGGGACACCTAACAGATACATAGTGTTCCCAGCCCGTGTTGTGAACTTTGTGAAAAACAACCTTGAAAAACTGCTTCTTCCATTTCTGCCTCCTGGGAATTTTGCCATTAGCAGCTTTATGAATCTTTGACAAGGAAAAGCTGGTCCCTTAGTGATGTTGCTTAAATGTAAAAAAAAAAAAAAGAGATAGAAAGTATACATATACCTCTTACTTATCTCCCTAGCATTAAGCAGGAATACATGTGGATGATGTGGAATAGGTATAGTGAGTTGGGGAATGAGGCATAAAATGAACATGCATGTCCAGTGCACAGAAAAGTAGGCCTTTCCCTGCTCTCTGTGTGTAGAAATCAAATTGCCAGTAAGTATCCAGCCTGAAAGAAATCCATTCTCCAGCAGAATGACTGTTTAAATGGGGCTTGGCATTATTAATATTTCTCATTGCCCACCAGTGATTCAGTAAGTGCCTTTCTACTATTAAAAATCAGTCCATGATTTTAATGAGACAGAAAAGTTGATTCAGTGCATTCTGGCTGTATTTTTTTCTTGAGTCTGGGTAGCATTGCTGAATAGAAGAGAAAATATAGTTTCTCTGCAAGTGACCTGTCTTTTTTTTTTTTTCAGTGAATTGCTCCCTCTCTTCCTTTTCCCTCCCTTATAACAGAAGACAGCATGCCTATCAACGCCTGCCAAAGTAGCAGAGAAAATACTGCTGGCAATGGCAGATGCAAAGACAACCACAAATCTACAGCACTCTTGACATGCATGCCTAGCAGTGGTGTTAGTATCACGACTCCAATCATCTGTTCCTTCCTATCACATCCCCCCCCACCTTCCTATTTTTTTCCCCTGTGTTGTTCTCAGGCCAGCAGCTATGTGTAAACAGGATGTGGGAGCTGCACTGAAATGTATTCAAGTCCTGTACACCTCTGTCCTCACCTCTGGCTGCAGTGTGCATCCTGCCTGGAACATCTGCTTCAGATAAACACAGGGAGAGTTCAAGCTGTGCAGAGAAGGGCACAGCCTGGAGTTCTTCAGCCAGTTTTCTTTTGTCATCCTTATTTTTTAACATTTAAAAAATATGGAAAAAACATTTTGCTTCTAACTGGAGGGCAGGTGTCCAGAAAAATCACTGTTGAGTATTTGTAAATAACATATTGGCCTATGTTTAATAATTGAAAAATATTCTAAGCCCACTAAGAATAACATAACTTATTGTTTGTTTACTTATTAGTTCTAATGACGCTAACCAAAATGTGCACATTCATACACTGTTGATATCCTTGATGTAACTTGAGATGGATTTTCACGGTTGGCAGTGCAGTTTTTAAAAAATTGCTTCTGGTAACCCAGTTAAAATAGATCATAGGGCTTTATAGCACATTCACACAAGAAACAATTTCATTACAGCTTGAAAACTGAAAGCCAGAATCATGGAAATGTTTGCTACTTTTCAGCAGACTCCACTTCAGGCAGTCTGGGAGATCAATCCCAACTGCCATGCAGGCTTTCTCAATTCTCTGCACTGTCTGCCTGAACTGCTCTGCTCTCTGCAGAGCGAGGCAGTTCTGGCGGGGGGGGGGGGGGTATTTATGTGACTGCCAGCTCAGAAGAGGACATCTCTGAACATGAGAACAAATCTATATTTAGACATCCTGGGAACTCTGCAATCTAAAATGACAACTTAGGAGTTTCTATGACCAGGTAGCCCTGAGTAATATGGAGCCAGTGCATCTCTCCCTGGTAGAATTTAGACATGTCAATCTATGGTCATCATCACAGACATCTAAGTAGACAGCTTGATTTTTAATATTAAATCTTCTGATATAGAAAAAAAATAATGTCAAAATCATTCAATGTTAAAAAAAGGTATAATATCCATACTAATTCCAAGAGTAACAGAGAGGGCAGCATGTTAGGACTAAAAATACCTGTACAGCCACACTGACAGAGCCCATGGACATGCACATTCAGCAGGCTGGCTCCAGTCCCAGTAAGAGTGGTTGTTGGGCCATTGCTGCCACTGAGGAGGCCATAAAAGTGCACCTTTACTTCTACCTGAGAAAGGAAAGGGAACCCTTTTCCCCTGCTACTTGTCACCAGCTCCCCTCTTGTTCTGATCTCTAACCCTTCTTGCTGCCCCATCCATGGAGCATAAGAAATGAATTCTCTCCACACACACACTAAACAGGCGCAGGGCTCTGCACATAATGGAGACAAAGACTCACAATTAGAAAACAGGTAGAAAATAACAAACACTAACAAATCCCCATGTCTACTTTGACTGACTTAAGGATAGACATTTTCAGAGATAATAAAGGATGACTAGAGACTTTAACAGGCTTTCAAATGAAACCTACATTTAACTTTGCACACATCTCTTGGGCATTTAATGTCTGAAGCTCCTGTTCAAGTATTTTGGTCAATTCATCTGATCAGACACAGCCATCTGCAATGTTGCTGTCTACATCTGGATTAACCATCTACTCTGCCTTTATAGTGAGTGGAGACAAATAGCACTTCTGGGGTACCATTCATCTCCTGTTAAAGTAGATCTCTAAGTCCAGTAAACATCCAATTAAATAAGTCTAGCCTCAAGGTGCCTGTTTTCTTCAGGAAAAAAGCCAGACCTGGGTAGCTACACAGGAAACCTTTTAAAATATTTGAGATTGCTCTAACAGTTTGTGACATTAATCAGAATTTTTAGGAAAAGAAAGATTCTTAAATAGATGAAATAAACTTGAAATATTGTAAATTAAATTAAAAGTACCTTTTTTAATATACCCTGGACTAACAAGCAATCTTGCAGGTGCTTTTTGTAATTTTTTTTTTTTTTTTTTGTATCATTATATAAGGGGGTTTTGGGGGAGGTTGTGGGGGTTTTTTGGTTTTTTCCTCTTCTGGCCAAGAGAGCCACCAAATAAAGCACCCAGTGTTAGGCATTAGATTCAAAATAACAACAGTCCTATTCATTCAAATGGTTTTTTTTGTATTATGTAGCAATCACAAAGGTCTCACCTTTTTTCCACAGTGAAAGGCAAAACATCAGTGGAAGCAAGATATTTCAATTAATAATACCATTGTAAGCTGGGCTGTGACTCTGGTACACTTATTCACCCAAACTTCCTGAGAAAGTATGGATCATAAGACAAGACTATGATACAGAGCATAATCTCTTCTGCAAATGCATGAGGCCTGATAGCTAAAGAACTGCTAACTCTATACATTGGAGCTACAGTATGGGAATATTTCCTCCCTGAGAGAAAGTAAGTATGGAAACTCAGAACAATTTTCACTTTTGTACACTTTTCAAAATATGATTTTAATGGACTACATGTTTGTTTCCCCTAACTCATCTTGTTCCAGTTCTCCTTGCCTCTAAAGATCCACATAGTATAGCTATGTTACATACGTGCTTGGGTATTTTCCCTATGAGCTTCTCCACGGAAATTCTTGCTTTCCCCTGTGCCAGTTACTTCTTTCTGCCACTGCTAGTACTTTGGTTGTACTGAGCCAACTACCTACGACTTCAAGCTGTATAATATATATATAAAACCGCATCATAGTTTTATGATGGATGTGACTGACCTAAGGCTTTTCTGTCAACAGAAACTCATAATGACTGATATGCTGCTGGAATATTTCAAGAAAAATGGCCACATCTGCTAAGATAGAGGGGCCTGGGAAAGGGTTATTAATCTGCATAAAACTATTTTTACTGTTTTTAAGGTACCAGCATCTAACAACCAAAATGAGATCAGGACTCATTTCACAGGGTGCTATAAAAAGGTTTCCAGCATATTGCAAGTTAAACAAACAAACAAACAAACAAAATACTCAAAAGGAAAACAGAGCTGCAGCAATGTGAAGTGAGTTGCTCAAGGTCACTCAACAGGTTAGTAGCAGGCCTGGAAATTGAGCACTTGAGGCCCCCCTAGAATGCGTTATCTGCAAACCATCCTCAATTCCTACTATCACATAAGCCTTTTACATCAGGGCTTCATGCTCATCATCCCCAAGGTGATAAAGTGATAAGTCTTCTTTTAAAAACAAGTAGTCCTTGATCATTGCAGGGGGAGCAGCAAGGCTCTTTAGAGTGTGATATTTCGATGCAAATAGGCTGTAGCTATGAGGATGTAAAAGGCAGACTCCTCACAGTAAGCAACAATAGGTCAGCACACTGTGCAATGGGAGTCGGAATTACAATTTCCTGTGTACACATGAAAAAACTAATACAGATGTGATTCCTTTTAACGTGATCAAGCCTGGGTCTAGGCTATAACAGGTCCTGTTTGTCAGCTCTTGCTTAGGCTCAGTACAAGGAAGAACTTTGTCACTGCGTCTAGGATGCTCTAGAATTTCTTACTTTTCAAATTTTTAAGGGTAATTTCAGCCTTTCCTGGCTGTCTCAAATCCCTTTTGGAAAATGTATATTTAAAAGGAGTTGAAATTCAGTAGGCCAAAAAAGACAATCTACAGAAATGACAAAACAGTGTTTTCACATTTTCCCTCATCACGCTTCATTCTCAAGTAGCAGCACTTGTAAATGCTGGCCTTTCTTGCCAGCTTCTCTGCAACCACGCCAGCAGCACTAACTCAGAGCCCACTTTCTGTTAAGCTCACATGTAGCTCTCCAGAACATATGTACAGCTTCATAAACACGATTTCTCCTATTTCCAGTACAGAATCCTCATTAGTCTCATAAACTACACACATCTTCCAGGCAGAAGGTAAGGCAACCTGTAGTCACCACTGCTGCCCAAACTACTATGAAAAGGACAATGTTGTTTTCTTTACATTTCTGACATGACACATCACAAAGAAATGCCAGATCAGGGTCAAGTAACACTAAGCTGCACTGTGCTTTTTGCTCTTGTGATGTGACATAACCTCTTATAAAGCAATGAAAGAATTGTGATGTAAAGAAAGGCTTTTGAAAGATCTACTAGAAGGAAATAATTGTTGAGCACAGGAAGAAACTAAGTGGCTGGTGTTACCAAAGCACTGAGTGCTGCTCCAAGCAGTGCTCCATGGTTGTGCCCTGCTGGAAAGAACAGACCAACCCACATATCCCATGCCAGCATCAGAGGCCACTCAATGCCACTGGAGAGTGCCAGGTAGCTGGGGGGGCCCTCTGTTCCCCAGCTGTCTGGGGGAAGCTGCAGTACAGACCCCATGCAGCCCATACTGTCCTCTGCCCCCCTTACTGTGGGGATTCCATCTCACTCCTTCTTTGGGTGACTCAACACAGCCCTATTCCATGCTTTTTGTTTGCCAGCAGATTGTATCATCTAGTCACTCAGCTGGGTTCAGCCAAAGGCTTTCATCAGGCGTGGACAAAGAGGAGACAGGCAGCAAAACTGTGATGCTCCTGGCATAGCATGATAATAAGGAATGAAATAGGGACCTGCATCCTACAGGTGTTCCTTTCCCACCCTTACACAGTTTTTGCATCTTTACCTTCAAAGCCAAATGTCTCAGACCCTCTGGCTTCTGAACACTATTACAGTTGCAGTGGCTCAGGAGGATTATGAGAGAAGGAAACATGTAAAGGAGTCAGAGAAAAGGCAGAAGAAAGAGAAGAGGAAGACAGAACTAGGGCTGGAAAAAGTGCAGGAAACAAAACAAAGTGAAGGTAAGGAGAAAAATCACAGAAAAAGAGGGGACAGGACATATCAACCATAGTAAAGGCTTAAAAAGTTGTAGGAATTTTACACTAGTTTCATGCAAACTAGAGGGGTAAGGTGAGAACCTAATGTAAATGACATCTTTCATCCTGTGCAATATAGAAGATGTTTTCCTTTATTTTTTGAAGCACTCTATAAACTTCACCACTTATGGGAGACACTTTTTAAAGCAGGGCTCAACACACAAAGGATTGTAGCCTGGTCCTACAAGGCTACTGTGTACCCAGTTCTGGAGATGATGATGTTTATAGCATCATTACTAGGACTTGAGGCATGAGGCAGAAGTTGAGAGAGAGAAGTGCTTGGAGAAAGTCAGCCTGGACAGAAACAGATGCAAAATATAACTGCAAGATCTTTCTGACTAGGTTCGTTAATACAGAGCCAGTCAAGACTAAGACTTATGAAACCCATTCCTTGTGCTACTCAGTGTGTGCTAAAGTACACTTATGCTTCTGTAATTTCAAGAAGAGAGTAATCCCAACACTACCCATGCACACTGGGACAGTGACAGTGATTACAGCTGGAAGTATATGGAATAGAAAGTTTTCTTCTTCTATTTTCACCTGCCATAATCCTTACAGTGGAAAATCCATATTTGGAAGCCTGTCGGGCAAGCTTTTTTTAGAGTTGCTTCATCTTTTGCAAACACTACTCTCTTTCACAGAAAAAAAAACAAAACAAAACACCAAAAACCATAGTTCCTTCTTGTATTTTTAGATTTAGTTTGTTTTGCTCTTTGTATTTTAAAACAGAAGTGTTTATTCGCAACTGAGCATTCAAGAGGCCATTAGAATTGTATCATGTGACAGCATACTGCAACTCTACAGTACTGCAACTCTACAGAACAGCAGATTAACGAACAGTAAACACTTCTGTTCTCTAAAGTTGCCATTTTACAGATCCTTTCACTTTTCCATTAAATCAAGTCATGTCTTTCAAACTTGCTAATATGAAATGCTGCTTTGCCATCATGTTTACATGTTCATATTGTTTCTTTTGAATAACTACAAGATTTCATTAGATTACTATAAAAATAAGAATATGATTGAAAGCTAGCCAGCAAAAAGCTATGTGTTATTGCACACAGTGGGTTTACTGTTAAAATTTCTTCCCTAACTAGTTAAGACGTCTGAGATATTTTTTGAGTGACTTTTTTTGAAGTTAGCTGAATATATAGGAATAGAGCTTTGCTGCACATTCACAGGATGCGATTCACAGGATTTTGGATGTCATTAGGTGTTAGGCACTGGAAAAATTACATTTTTGCAGTAGTACCCAAAGAACTTTGTTGTTGCTATCTGTTTCTCAGAACCAAATAATGACATGACAATTGCAAGTTATAACCTGTGATAGGACATATTATTCCACTGCGCTTGAGGAATACCTCACAAATCATAGACCAAATGAAGTATGGAATAGAAAGAGATCATTGCCTCTCTTGAGTAATACGCCTCTTATGAGTTCTGATTTACCCATAAACCCAGCCTTCTTCTATGGCCTGCCTTCTGGGTTTTTTCAGAGTAACTCACAGCAGCTGCCCGAAAATGTCCTTTCCTGTCAAGAAATGTTTTCACTTTTCCTTGCAAATGTTTAGAGGGGCAGCTTCTGAAGAAAGCATTGCAATACGTGTACTGAGAGGCCACAAGGCTGCCATTTCCTGCTAGCCTTTACAGGCTGGGCCCCATTCTGCCCACTGCCTTGCCCCGCAGCTGGTCCTGCTGAGCCAGCAGGGTCATGGGTGCGCGGAGGAGGGTGAGCTCCCCGGGGATGGTGCTCAGGGTTGCTGGACTGGTCAGCCACACGCAGGACTCGGCGGGCACCGCAAGGAGGTGGGGGCAGGCATGATGGTCAATGGGTTCTTCCCAGCCACGCTCTGCCATGCCCCTTCCCCGCCAGCCTCATCTGTGTTAGGGGCTCTGTCGGCTGATTTCTCGAACTGCACTGCTCCCCACTTTGCAGGCAGAGAGGAGGCTTGGAGCTGCCTTCCCCTGAGCTGGTGCTGAGGGCCTGCAGCCAGCCCACCATCTTGCCCCCGCGTGCCTGGCCTGCTCATGAGGAGACGGGCAAAACGCAGCGCTCCAGTGCTCTGGTATGCCCTGCATCCCAACAAACCAGTTCATTGCCGCCCACACAGCCAGATCAAACAGTATTCAGGAAACAATCTGGGATCCATATTAGCACTCAGTACCATTGCCGCCAGGGCAGTTGAATGGGGGGGGGGGGGCACTGTTTCTAGCACATTCCAATTGACAACAGCTGGGACAGCTCCACTCCAAGCAGCTGCCTTCACTGCGGCCCCACTACATCCCCTTTCTGTGTGGAAAGCTTTGTTTTGGCTAGGGAAGGGTTTGTTGAGCTTTCTTGCGCTGAAGTCTCACACAGAGACTTTCCCTTTGCCCATGGCATGTGACCCTGCCAACTTATGGGTTTGCATCCCCAACAAGAAAAACAACAACGTTTAAAAAGAAAAAAAAAAGTAAAAGTTAATTAACCTCAGGTCTGTTCTCAGCAAAGCAAGGCTGCCATGGATAAGTAATAAAAATAGCTTCTCAATGGTCCTTGTGTCTGTCAGAGACTCACTCTGTGATCTTTCAGTCAAAACCATGAAAGCGGGAGGGGGACGAGAGGCTGATTCGCTACTGTCCTTTTCTTGTGCGTGTGTTCCCAAGGTTGCCCAGCTCTGTCCTTCAAATCATCTCCACCAGTAAATCATTTAGCTCAACCTGTCACTCTCGGTCATTGTGAGGAGACAAAAGCTACCCATTTAACCCCAACCATGGCTGATTCACGCGGCAGGGAAGGCAGGCTCACAAAAGGAGGCTAGCAGGGAAGGTGGCAGTTGGGTTGGATTTCATGTAGACTGGTGCTGGTTTTCCCTCTTTTCCCCACCACCCCCCCCGCCCCGATATTTTAAATTAGCAGCACCTCTCATACTGGGATTGTTTTTTGAAGACCACATGTTTGTCAACAGAGCTGTTCTGCTTGAGTAATTTGACCCCAGCCTGGCTTCAAAGGTTTGAAAGGGCAAGAAACACACATCACTGTATCAGCATACATCTATTATCCCTTTCACCTGGACAGCTTTTTTGGACCATTTTTGTTGCTTTGAAAAAACCTGGTAACAAAACATCCAATTAGTCACATGGAACCAGAGCTATTCCAGCCAACCTGCTATTTGGGGAAATCTGCACTGCAATTATCAGGTTCATTTCACCTGAAGTATTGCTCTAAACTGTCAGCTAAAACTCTGCTACCTTGAATCATAACCTTTGCCCAAAGTCTGCACCTCAAATGGGCATCTTTTGTGTTATGACACGTTGTTCTCTCTGCCAAGAAATCACTCTGCCCTGATATTTTAAAATTAAAAGTTAGTGCTTTGACATAGAAATCAGCTGTTAAGTTTAAGACTTCTTTTCCATAATCGCCCTGGCCAAAGTTTAATCTTCAGGTAACACCTCCCACCCCCAAACAACCAAACCCCTGAAAAACTAAACAGGCCATTGGAGAGCAACAAATTTACAGTAAAATGAAATGCATAGAGAAACCAAGCAATACTGCAGATAGTGACATGATTTATTCCTTTCCCCCACCAAATCCCAGAAAATCCCTAGTGAGCACAGAATTTGCCACGAAGCAAACTGTAATTTATATATAAAATATACCTGCAAATATCCACAGTTTCAATTTCTAATGATACTGTTACTAATCCACAGAAGAATTCTTCTGTAATTACCAAGCAAGTGTAGTGTTATATTTTAAGAACCAAGCACTGAAGTTGACAAAGACTCAAAAGCACAAAATACACCACATCTGTGCTTCTCCAGGGATATTTCTGATTTTTGTTATGCATGTGAGATCCAAGAAATGCATATGTACTATGCATTTTTGTAATCTTTTTAATGTGCCTTTTAGCAACAAGCAGTTCAGGTTGTGGTTATTGCTTAGTGTGTTAGACATGTTTACTCTCCTGTTGGGCATTTAAAATGCCTTAAGTCCTCTTTTCACTATGAATTGTGTGTCAAAATGTTGGTTTGGATATCAAATTCTCTTGTAAACCTGTCATTAGGAAGAGTCTTTGTCCACCTGAGTCACTCTTTTGATTCTTTTGTTTTGTTTTTTGTGTTCCCCTGACAGGTCTATCCTACACCTTTCTATAGCTAGCATAGTAAAGCAGAGTTGGGAAAACATGTTTTGCATTACTGAGTTTGCAGTCTCACTGTAAGCTTTCTCACAGATTCATCTTCAATGAAGGGCAGAGGGTTGGGGGAGAAAACATGTTTTTCCCTGAGACTGCAGAGTATGTGAATTGCCTTCTCTTTCAACCTATGGGGCAGTCTTCACAGATTTCAGCACAAATGGAAGAAATATCTGATTTCCCATTCCATCTGGATTCAGTTTCTTTCTTCCTCTTTGTATAGTTTCTTAGAGACATTATGGAGCTCACTGGAGGGGCTGCTTACACATGACTATGTCGGCACTGGGCATACTGCCAGAATTTCACTCCAGGAGGCTGCAACAGGAATCTTTAATTAACTTGAACCAAAACACTGAATGGCAAAGAACAAAGGAGAGGGGGTGGAGAAGGAGACGAGGAAGGGAGGGAGCAGAAAATAATGTTTCCCATACTAGAATCTCCATTTTTGGTCACGGTATGACATTATCATAATGTCATCCCTTATACGTATTTACTAGAGGTAGGTAATAATTCCTAACTCCTGTCTTAGTAAATTTTGCCTTTCTTTCTGCTCATGGAATTAGTAGCTGTGATTGCCCATTGTACAACATAGTGATCAGTATTCTCTTGACTTTTATATCAACGTATTGTGTGATTACATATATCCTCTACAATTTACAAGATTCTAAATATGAGATGACTGAGTCTCCAGCATCTTGAACATTACAAAACTACACCATAATATTGTGACAGCGCATAGGAGTTCCAGACATTGAAAGAGATCCTACTCTGCTTGGCATCGTACCAGTATGGTATGTCCCTGTTCTCAAAAGTTTACATTCTAAGCATAAGCAAGAATTAGATACAGACAGATGAATAACATAACTACTTACTGAAACAGCATTATTCATTGTTGTGAAATGTTTTCAAAACAGAATGGATAATGTTTCATACTCATTTTGAAGAAATATACAAGATGCAAAGCAGTAGAAAATCAGGCCTGAAATACCTTTCTCACTTAAGCTCAAGGGAATGAGTTGAGTGGTTTCCTTGCTGTCCATTGCCTGGTTAAATATGTGTGCAGAATAATTACTCTAAATGCAAAACTAATGGTGATTTCATGCATATTCATTCAAGTGAGTTTGTGATCGAGGTGCTGATACTGTTCTAGCTAATGAGGCTCAGTTGCTCAAATATTTGTGAAAACGAACATAGAAAGGGCTTGTACCTGCTCAACATGAACTTATTTACACATTCAAAGGAATATTCAAGTGTGAATTGATTTGCTAGTTGGTGGTTCGGAGTGTATTATGTTTGCATCTTCTGGCTTAATGACATCCTAAAAGAATCCAGTTGGTGGTATCTCTGATGTGAACCAACACATGGTAGCTGGCGACAAGCAAGAGATTCACTTTAAAAGCACAGTCCAGACCCATACTGAAATGCTAATGCGGACATACCCAAATTTCAAAGAATTATTCAATCCTCAGAAGCATATACACTTTTTCCTATCCTAAGTTTTCAAAACAAATTAAATCAAAAAAGTATCATTAATTTCCTATTTTAGAGCTGACGTTTGGTATTGTTCTTTAAATATTTATGGCAAAGAAATCATATTTCACTGCTCTATAAAGCAATCATGTACTTGCTAAGTATAGTGTGAAAAACTGACATAGAGACAAGCTTCAGAATCCCCTCAAAACAAAAAGGTTTTCACAGAGGGCTGAGGTTGTGTCTTCTTCAAGTCATGTTAGGAGTAGCTGCAAAAGAATTTCAGAATCTTTAAACTGAATGTGACATCTTTGATAAGACCCTGCTCAGGTTTACAGAGATCAGAGGGCCTGGGGTAAGAGAATCACTGAATGTGCCTTAGAGAGGTCTCTGGAATTTTTTTTGCAGCTACCTTCATTGGAAGCCATAATACACATAGAGATTGGAGGCTTGGAGAGATACCTATAATATAATCTCCAAATTTTTATTTATATGTTTGTTTATATAAAATTATATATTTATTTTTTCATATATAATGGTTTTATGAGCCAGTGTGATTCACCTAACTTAAAAATAATTATGCATGAGCTGTACAAGGAATGCATTGAGAGTGAGAATTCAGTTTTTATAACAAAATTTCTATCTGCCAAAATAAAAACTCTGCTCTGAGTTAGTCTAGTGTAACGAACTACAGAATAACTATTTAATTCAAAGGCATTCAATTAGATTTAATGGCATGGGAAGAATTTCTCTTCCAACTTTTCTCTCTCTCTCTCAACATATTTAGATACATTTGTGTGTGTGCATGCACACACATAGGTACATACATAGACGGACAGATACATCGATAGATAGAAAACTGCTATGTCACCAAAACACACTCAATGAGGAATTGAGCATGCTTATTGGAACCTGTGAAGAATGAGCGTGATACAATTGTTGATCACCACCTAATCATTAGTATGCTGATTAGTAGGCTGGCTCATTCTGGATTACATATGCACTAGAATCTGTTTTAAACACTTAAAGATGTTACATATATCTACACTGAAGGAAGCATTAGTTGTTTCTGGCCTTACTCTGGCAGATGGACTGTGCTTAGCAATATAAACCAATCTCTCATGCAGTATAGTCCAACTTAGAGGTTTCTCTGAAATCTTCTGTTGTTGTTATTTGTTTTCCTAAAAAATATCAAAATGAGTAAATGGTTTCAAATTCAAAGTGACAGCAGAATAAAACCTTTTGAAAACCCTAATCAGCATTCATTCCTCATGTAATTAATTCCACTGAAGACAGTAGAGAGAGAGCTGAGGCAAAGTTAACTCACGTTATTTTCATGTGACAAATAACCCTGATTCTTTTGTACTGGCTGATTTTTAACTGTGTCAAGTGTTCACAATTAGAAGTAAAATTATTGATGTGTATATTAACGACCTTTGACTACAAAGGTGAGTATGGGCTATCCTGTTCCATTTTCTTTCATGTCAACTTTCTGTCGGAATTTAGCAATTCCCTTTACTAGTGAAAATGAGTCCATTTTGAGTGACAAATGGCTGTTAGAAATTCTGAATACATGTAGTCCCAATAAAAATAAAGTTACCATCATTACAAATATAAAAGTCATAAAATCCCTTGAGTCAAAAGAGATCATTTTATGGAAGGCTCACAGACTTTTTTTCACTAGCTGACATATCCCCATGCTCAGCAAGCTTTCATTCCATGGGAGTTGCTCACTGGTGTGCCAGTACTGCTTTCCAGTTTGCTCCAAGATTATAATTCCCACTAGTTTCCAGGCATTTCTAAATAAGGCCCAACACTTCTCTGCATTAAGATCTGCCTTACATCAGACTTCAGCGATTTTCACTTAAAAAAAAATAAAAATGAGGAGAATATCTGAGAATTCTCTTAGAGCAGAATTTAAATTAAATCTCCTTATTAATGATGTATGGATTTCTTTCATTGTTTAGGAGGCCTGTGAGCAGTTGAAAGAAACAAGAAGGCTTTTAGTAATGGGCACTAACAGCACCATTGTGCTTGCATGGAAGCTCTTGGCCATTCAGTGTCACAGGGTCAAAAACAATCCAAGCTCCCACACCAAAGCAGTCTGTAGAAGGCCACACAGACCTCACAACACTGATTCTTTAGAGCTTGGGTGGGTTTCTGTGAATGATGTGTTAAGTTCAGCATTGGGATGTAGAGAGGAAATTAATTTTTATTAAACTTTACACTCATTCAAACTTCCCAAATCCATTTTTGATTTTCTGAGTTAGGTTGGAAATCTGATGGGAACAAGCTAAAGCATGAATTACAATTATTATGAGACAGCCTTCTTTTCTAATGCTTTTACTTCTGGTTGTCTGGCACATCTCTCTGTCAAGCACTGGGCATAGTGTTACTGCCTTGCAAATAATAGTGATAGAAATCATAGAGGTATACAAAGCAGGGGGAGGGGGGAGAGGAAACAGGACTAGGAAAGGAATTTATTTGACTTCATGAACCTTATGAACCATTGTATGTAATTGCTAAGAAAATATTTTAGTTTCTTTTTATCTGGCCTTCCTCTCCTTTTCCTGGTTTTTGCAAAGTGTAACCTGGATGGATGCTTTAAGTTGCAGGTGGCAGTCAAAGAAGTCTCATGTACTTCAGAGGGAAGCTAACAGCGTATCCCTGCATAACTACTAAATAAACAGTAAATTCTGCATTTTGCTGCATATTATCAGGCACAGGTTACATATGTATATTGATTATATATCTACAACTCCATGATATCTACAAGTTCTAAAGCATGAAACTGTTGTGCTGTTACAGAACACATAATTTATTGTGATTTGTTGTGTCAGTGAAAAGAATTTGATAACCTGAAAGCCCCAAATGTTGCCAAAATATCAATATATTATAAAAACTTCTTTTCAAAAAAAGAAAAGGGAAATGTTAGGGAAATGTAATAGGGTGGGAGAAATAAAAAGCTTTTCATGCACACAGTATACATCAATGTTCCTATTCCAGATGCATGTAGAGCACAGTGCTTTTTTCCTGAAGTTTACCTTTTTATTCATGAAGTTTTACTTCTCTCCTGGCTTCACAACTCTGGGAAGACTTTCTTTTCAGTCTTTACTATTATGCTTTTGCAATCTTTACCACACAAACTTGAGAGAGTATTTTTGTTGCCTGGGGGTTCAAAGGTATTACTCTAAAACCAATTTTGTTTCAGTCTCACATCAGAACAGTGCACGAGGTGTTCAGAAGCACAGGGAGCAAAGTTGGTAACTGAAGAGTTCTATTTTTGACTGATGTTTTAAAGAAAAGAATGTTTGCCTTGTGTTTTGAGTGAAACTAATGGTAAACCACAGCAGATCTGTTAGTGTTTTGCACAGTGATGTTCCTAGGTTAGAAGCAAAATTTCTTTGTGAGGGGGCTAACAATACTGCAGGGGGCCATCTTGCTTCACTGAACTGGAACATCCAGTCTTTTGAGAGCACTCACACATTAGGTCGTAAGATTACTCTCACTATAGCAACCCTCTCCACTACAATCTTTTTTTTTTCTGTTGTTTTGTTTTGTTTTTTTTCTTTATAAAAAGAAAACACTTTATAAATTAGCTCTGCCACTACCTATTATCTTCCCCGACACCTTCTACCCTTTCTCTTCCTGAACTTCCTCCACTACTGCAGTGAGTTTCAGTTCGGGTTTATTCAATCATGAGCTTCTGCACTTCAGTTTGTGTATAAAGGGGGTTTTTTTTAGGGAACTGAGCAAGGACAAGAACGTGGTGCTCTTTATCCTGCAGTATCAGTAAAATGTCAAATTAGAAAATTCAGGGCTCCTCTTGATCACTTTGATAGCCAGTTTCTCTGTAAACTAGGCTTTGTCTCTATGACCCTCTAGTTGAGTAATGGGGCAGTTGTGAGTGAAAAGTAGATACTCTATGAAATGGTTTGAATCTCATTGTCCTGGTTTCAGCTGGGATAGAGTTAACTGTCTTCCTAGTAACTGGTACAGTGCTATGTTTTGAGTTCAGTATGCAAAGAATGCTGATAACGCTGATGTTTTCAGTTGTTGCTCAGTAGTGTTTAGTCTAAAGTCAAGGATTTTTCAGCTTCTGATGCCCAGCCAGCAAGAAAGCTGGAGGGGCACAAGAAGTTGGCACAGGGCAGAGCCAGGGCACCTGACCCAAACTGGCCAACAGTGTATTCCATACCATGGGACGTCACATCTAGTTTAGGAACTGGGGAGTGGGGGCGGGGGATCTCCGCTCTGGGACTAACTGGGTGTCAATCGGCGGGTGGTGAGCAATTGCCCTGCGCATCATTTGTACATTCCAATCCTTTTATTATTGCTGTTATCATTTTATTAGTGTTAACATTATCATTATGAGTTTCTTCTTTTCTGTTCTATTAAATCGTTCTTATCTCAACCCACGAGTTTTACTACTTTTCCCGATTTTCTCCCCCATCCCACTGGGTGGGGGGGGAGTCAGTGAGCAGCTGTGTGATGCTTAGTGGCTGGCTGGGGTTAAACCACGACACTCATATATCTGATGAAACTGCTGAAGGTGTCAGAGTAAAATTAATCAGCTTGTTGGTATCAGAGAAGAGAAAATCTGAAAATCAATGAACAGCTGTCTCTCCAAATAAGAACATCTTAAAGGGTAGCATGACTGAAGTCTAGGGAGGATAAAAAGGTAGATCTTCAAGAAATCTTTGAAAGGCCAAACCAAGCTGTTTGAGCCTGACCAGACACAGGGAAACTTCAAGGCTCATTAATCCAGTACATGTATCCAAATTCATCTGCCTGCTGAGTGGGGAAGAGGAGCCTGATCTGTGATCTTGCATGAAGACTTATTTGCAGTTTGTCGGTGACTAGATCCATAGGGGCAATGATTGGTACCTGTCCTGAATATACCTGTTCCTGAATATTAGTGATCCTTCAGTCTATAGAGATTCTTCAAAGGCAGGAAACAGGACAGAGAACACAATTTATATCCCTATTTTTGACACAGACTGACACACAAAAACCCTATAAGGACAAATTTATAGCAAAACACATTAGATACAGTATGAGAAAAACATAAACTGGTTATTACAAAAGGTGAGCTCCACTATAAGTATCTAACACAGTACAGCTTGTCCAAATAAAGATTTATCTTTTCTCCAACCTTTTGACAGCTAGCTGGCAAGTAAAATCCTGTTCAAGAAACTGTGTCAAAAGAACAAGCCAGACATGTTAGGAGCTGTGTTTGTTTTAACTGAAATATACGCTGCATGCCTAACCCAAGTACAGAAAGCAAAAATCTAGATTATGCGATGCACCGAAGAAGAGGGCTTCTAGACCTCAATCACTGCAGGAAGGGAGGGCCATTATCTTAGCTATGAAGTCTGCTTTTGTCCCTGGAGAATTAAAAGAATGAGCTAGCCAACTACATATGAGCCGGGTTTAGTTTGCCGACCCTTGATCGGGTGTTGACAGAAGCTGGGAAAAGGAGGAGGAGGCTTTCTTGACTTGAATCTTATGTTCTGCCAAAGCTATTTTGAAACTAAGTTGGAAATTTCCTTGCAACACCATATGTGATAACAAAAGTGACCTTATAGACAAAATATTTAACTTGCTGCTTCAGGAACCCAAACGGCTGTTCATATAGCTCAGCATAAAAAGCAAAAGAAAGAAGACAGTGTATCATGCTCTGCTGAGCTGCATAATGCTATGAAGACTTAAAAATATTTAGTCATCCATCACCAATATACAGTATTACAGGCACCTTGGATAAAATTTGTACTGTTAGTCTTCATTTCATTCTTCTTTTATGTGATGTTCCACTAAAGGACTGAAGGAATAGAAATGGCCCTTTTGTCAAGAGCAATACAGTCTAATTTGGGGGCAGTATTATTAACTAAAAGGTGTGGTTTTCAGCAATAATTTTTAAGTTGTTCTGTATGTGCAGGGGGTATTTTCTTCACTACAGCTTTATCTCACTTCACATATTGATATGGCCGATCAGGAGATCACTGTTTCTTTTCCATAAGAACAGTGCTCTGAAATGGGACGGCTGGTGCAGCTGGCTCAATAACTGGGCTGCCCTCAGCTAGCACAGTCCCGTGTAACAGGAGTGGGATAACTAGGAGTACTTGTCCCTTGACAGAGGAGCTGCCACTGCACAGTCCAGCTCTCCCCCTTTCCCATCCGTACGGTAGCTCCACCAGTCCCTGATACAGGCCACAGATTTCAAATTATAGTAGAGCTGGCACTGGCAAATGCTTGTTGCTTCAATGTGAAGACCAGTTTGGTGATCTCAAACCATTTCCTAAAATAGAAGCCACACAGCACAGAGTGATACCTAATTGGGCAGTCTAAGGGCAGAGTCTAGGATGTTTATGACTGTACAGAGTGATTTTTCTATTAACCCTAGAGATAGTCCATGGCAGATGACACTACAACAGTTGGAAAAGCAGCATGAGAAAGCCTGCTGCCCTGTTTGGTACTAGTTCTGTGGCTGAACAGAGGTGCCAATGTCAATGTTACATTCAGAGAAAGAAATGCTAAAGCTTCAGTTAATAAAAGCTGCTGATGTTGGAGTCAGCTAACTTTGGTCAAGCAATAAACTTGGAAGGCTTTTCCCCCAAGGACTTCCTTTTTTGTCTCTAAAACAAAGAAAGTGAAATGAAACCAAGAAATCCAGACTATATAGCAAAGCATTATGTGACTAAGCCAGCTGTTGCTCTGATACTGTTATTTTTGTAGCCCAGCCTATTCTGACAGAAGGAAAAGCCTAAGTCTGCCTGCAGACCTGTTGCTTTTGATAGCTAGACAAGGCACTATATACACTAGTATCATATTCTTTAGCCCTGTGAACCTACACACGTATGATAGGGAGTCTGAGCTGCCAACAGTATATAGTGGTTGAAAAAACATTTACTATTTATTTACCTCTACTAGAAAAAAAGAATAATGGGACTAGTTTTACTAGCTCTATTGTTTAGGTGCTTGTTCATTAGGTGCTTAGTTACTTTTAACACTTCCAAAAGTGCAGCAAGTTATTTACCAAAAATTCCAGCTTCAGCAAATATGCCCTCTAGCCCTGTGAACTCACAGCTATTCATGCGCTAGTGTTTTAATGAAAGCCAGAAAAATATCTAACAGGGCTGGGCTGAGGTAGTGGTGGGGGAGGACATTTATGTTAAAATGCAATACAGCACCAAAGACATTGATAGAGACTAAACAAGAGGAAAGTCTTCCCTCCCTGCACTCATTTAGCAAGCACATGGAAATAATTGTTGGCCCAGAGACACATAACCATAATTCCCATTGTGCTTCCAGAGGCAGCATACCAGCCCTGCGTACCCTTACAGAGCGCTCCAAGTATTGGAATGCAAATCTGCACACCCAGCGTCAGGATTTGCATAGCCAGAGTTCTCACAATAAGCAACATTATCAATTAGAACAAGGCTCCCCAGACCAGGTCAGCAGCCATAGAACTTGCAGGAGTTCATCAGCATGGGAAAGACTTGTAAGTGAAGCAGCTCTCCTGTATTTAAAATAATTAATTTACTATTCAGGTTTGATGAAGCCTAAGTTTAATTCAGTGTGTTAAAATAAGGAGATGCTTGTTGAAGTAAATAAGGGCAACTCAAAAAATTCAATAATGTGTTGTTGTTGGCATTTTGATAGAAATGACTTTTTAAAAGTTCATCAATATTTCAAATAAAATTGTGTGTTGCTTTTGACTAGGTCATAAAATGACCAAAGCCAAGAAGTTTCTTCTATGAGCTACGTCAAGGAACTGAAAAAGGGTCAAAGCTGTGTGTCATGCAGACATGTCAAGTTGCTTCTCTGCCAGTGTGCCAATGTACTTGAGGTGACAAAAGCAAATGGGTAGGTGACAGGGCCGGGGGAGGGAGGCAATGATGCTCTGCTCCTGCCAAGGATCACGCTGTCCAGCCTTGCTCTTTGTACATGCACAGATCACAGCAGGCAGCAGCTCTCCATCTCCATTTCCAATGCCGTTGTCTCCCCACCGTTTTCTGACCCCACATGCTATATGTCATGACTGCATTGGTAACTCACAGATCAGGCTGCCACGCTGCCTGGGATTGTGGAAGGGGAGAAAGCCGTAATGTCATAAGAGAAATGAGATGCAGGGTTAGCTGCCAGGGATTCAGTTACATGAATCAAAGCATAAAATGCCACAGGTCTCAATTCCAGTCTCTTTCGCTCAAGGCAAGCAAGACAGATTGTTTCATCATTTAGACTCAAAAGCAAACATTTAGTAGACTGAGGTTAAATTTTGTTTTCGGGGCATGGAAGACTACTATCTGGATTTGAATCAAGGTTCTGGAAAATACTCTAATTTACATCCTTAGCACCAAAATGCTGCTGCAGACAGCACTTAATTAAGTGAAGAGGACTATGTGAAAATCAGCACTTTCACATTCAACAGGGTCTCTCGAACTGGGACTCTTTACTCACACTAGCAAGACAGGTGATGCTTGGGACAACACAGTAACAATAACTAATGGAAACAGAAGATTCATACTCTGACCCAGACTCCTATGTGCTTATTTAAGGAAGAAAGAGAGATGTAACTACTGTGAATTTAGGCCTTTAGCTCTGCAGCTTTTTTCTTGCTTTGGGATAAAGACAGAAGGATCATCAACAAAACGGCTTTGCTAAATTCAGATCAATGACTAAAGTTGGTGCATAAGCTACCTAGGCTCACAGTGGGTACATTTGAAAGGTGTCAGTAGAGGACTGAATAACTATTTTTCACTGAAACGCAGAAAATCATTTCTAGATTGATAGGGAAAGAATCTATTTGAGTGCTACAATTCTACTTTCACTGCTCCTTTTCATATCACACCCTTTTAAAAGAGAAATTAAAAACTGGAACAAATCAGTTAACACCATATATATATATTTATATATATAATGAAACAGAATTTTAAAATGACCATACTGAACTAGGTGCATGTGGAAATATAAAAATATAAACACTGATGCTTTTTATCAGAAAATAACACAGGAAATTAATAATTTAAGGTTTTACCATCCTATCTGACAAAAGAAGAAACAGATGTCACAATGAACTCTTTTGGTAACTTTATAGCATGGAGACTGTTTTCTTCAACTAATAAGATGGAACCACTTAAAGCAAAAGCAGGATGCAACTGCTTGATTTCTCCCACATACACCCCGCTTTGCTGTTACTGCTGTTGCCTCACTACCTAGATCATAAATTGGAGTTGTTTATAACTTAGAGCTGGGAAGCACCATCAGTGATGTAAGTTTTCTTGACATAGGGCTCTAAGGGATGGTTTTGCCACATCCTGCACAGCCCGTTCTTATTGGTGTGGCACTATGGTTTGAAAACAATGAAATAAAAAATGACTGTAGTGGAAATATTGTTGCATTTCAACAGGATCTACAAAGTAAGCCACAGCTAGGCTAGGAGTATTTTAGAATTTAGCTGTCAGAAATTATTCCAGGACCAAAAAGTCCATGCTCTGAGCCTAAAGTTGTAGTCTTAGAAGAGTACGATTGCATGCACTTGAGAACACATAGTCAGGCTGTTTGCTCAGAAGCGCTGAAACTCCAGCCCCTGGTAATGCGTGCTAGTGCCCTTACAAATGATCTATTGTACTTTCTACTGTTTACAAACACAGCACATTGAACCAGCCAGGTTTAAGGCTGTGCGGAAAAACAGACGAGTAAACAATATTGCTAAGATTGTGCTCCAGTATTGGTAGGAGAAGCTGAATGAAGAGTTACCAATTAAAGAGCTACTAATCATACTTCAGTTTGGTTACCTGCAATCAGAAAAAAGTCACAGGTCAGTTTTTGATTTCTTCTTCATTTCCTAGATAAAATATTCTGCACTAGACCAATGAGTGGAGATTGCAGGTCTACTCTCACCCATATGACAAAGGGAAAAGTCGTGAAAAAGCACTTTTGTCTTGGGTTTGTCCCCTCTGTCTCCCATATGCAGGCAGCAGAGCTAATCTCTAGAGGTGGACAAGCTCAGACTGAGCACAGTAATGCTACACCTGGCACCAAGGATGTAGAACACCTCCCCTAGAAAGCATCCAGGTGTAAGGAATTGCTGCATTCCTTCCCCACCACAGTTTCCTTTCATAATTTTTTTTGTGCCAAAGGTGTGAATGCTAACCAGCAATTTCAGCTATATGTTTTTGTAACTTTCTAGGCTTCCTTTACCACCAAGTTCATTCAGAGATGACTGTTGAAATCTCTGCTGTCACTACACTTCCAAGGTGTTATGTCTTCTCTAGGCTCAGTCTCAATGCCTGTGTAGACTGCAAGACATGCTGAAGGTATTTTGAGTCATTGTTTATTTTACCAGCTATCACAACCTTTTAAGGAGCAAGATGGGTTAAATAAATAATGTAACGAGCTACTAGCAAGTCTTTTCCTCTCCCCCACCCCCAATCTGCAGAATAGTGATCATTGAACCGCACTGCAAATTAACTGTAATAAAAAAGGAGAGGGAGGGCGGGGGGAGGAGAAGCAAAACATTAAAAAAGCAACTTTGAAGTTCAGAAAGGTAATTTCTCAAAAGACTATTGGTGAGGAAAGACGTTGGTGAGGAAAGAAAACACATAAATGTTTTCAAGGGCTTAAATAAATATTTTCTAGATGAATATTAGGTACCCATTAATGTCTCTCTGTGTATTCCACCCTAACACCTATCCTTTAGTTATCCTATTACCAAAATGAGAGAGAGAGAGAGAGAGACTTTCCCTTTAATTTGCTTTGCACTCTGATGGTTGAAGACAAGAAAAAAACCTTTCTGGCTCTTTTGAATGAATGGTCAAAGGTACCTTTGCGGCTCCTTCACAGGGTGAACTAATCTGTGACAACTGTAGCTAATCTGATAAGAAGGCCCGCATGTGTGCTAATGTGCTAATATGAGGGGATTCAGAGCAGTCAGCGGTCGGGAAAAACCACTGCTTCCTAAATGGACCCTCATATGCAATAGCCCTGGCAACATATGCGCATTTTAACACCCGCTTAATAGGGAGACAATGCGGTGGCCTTTGTTGTGCAACACAGAGGCGAGATTCTCATGGTGGGAATTTCTGCCTCACAGGCGACATTCTTTCAGGTGGGGTGCAAGGGGCTGGTGGCCGGGGCACGGCCGGAGCCCGGGCTGCGCCGGCCGCACGGCTTGGCAGAAAGGTTACATGGACGTGTGCGAAATGGAAGCCCCTCCACTGATTCCTTCACTGAGAGGCTGAAAACCTGGGTAGTCCCTGCATGAGGGAGGGGGGAGGGAGGGAGAGAAAGAGGCAGAGAAAGGGAGGAAGGAGGGAGGAACTGACTGAAACATGTTGGACCAGGTATCTAGCTGGGATAAAATCAGCTTATGACTATGGTGCTTCAGCTAACAGAGCTTTAACCAGGTTGGCACCAGTTTCTAATGTTGTGATGTGCTTTATGTCATATCCTGTCCTTGGAGGAGAATTCTTAAGTGCTCCGCTGGAAAGACTAAAGGACATCTTCTTGCCCCCTTGATTGTTTTACTGCACACTCAGGAAAATTTGTCCGAGAAAGGATAGGCAACTTACTTCTAGCATAGACCATGCAATAGGGAAGAGGACTTCATGGAGGTTGAAACTTCAAGAGACAGGCTGTCAAGAGACTTGGTCATGGTTGTGGTGCCTCTTCTGGACACAAATGTGCCCTGCAGACTGCTCTGCACGCCAGTCAGTTCCCAACGTTTCTTTGTTTTTAGGCGTCCCATAGCCTAATGCAAAATGGATAAAAAAGTGTGAGCCAATATGTGTCTGGAGACAAAGTCTACTCACCTAAGAGAGAACAGTTTACAAAATGCCTCTTGTGAGTGGGGAACAGACCAGAACTAACCACGCCTGTGAGTGTGCCTTTGTCTGGTTGGTACTCAGCACCTTTCCAGTAAAGCTGGTGTCAAAACAGCACAGTTACTGTGAGCTTGATAAAAGCACATGGACAATGGGCACAAACTGAAATACAGAAAATGCCATTTAAACATAACAAAAAAACTTTTTTACTGTGAGGATGAGCAGCGGGATGGATGAGGTGGTCTGCAGAGAGCTCTTCCAACTTCAGCCATTCTGTCATTCTATCACTCCAAGACCTCAGCATATACCCCACCCACAAGTTTCTTCTAGTTATTTCATTTGACTGACAACACAATGCCAATGGCAAAAGGAAAGCAACATTAATATTAGCTCTTTATCTCAAACAATATTCCTGTTTTATCATGATAAAAAAATGAATCTCAAGGAACATCTAAGCTGCAAGCATCAAAGCAGTTTGATCCAAGACACAGACCAGACTTGGCCAAGTATTCCCATAAGAGCATGATCCCTGTTTTAAGGCTGCAGTCTTTTTAGCCTTCTTCCATTTGAAACATATTCCCACATCAGCCATAGAGAAGTAGCAGAGCTGAAGAAGGTGAGACTCATGAAATACTGAGTAGTGTTTGGGATACTTGTAAAACAGTATTATTCTAGCTACTCCACTTCTATGATTTTTCTCAGCTCTCTGAAAGTATTGGTGAGCAAGAATAACTGTTGTAAATGTTTCTAAATATGTAAATCGAGAAATCTTATTTATTCCTTTCTACTTTGTTGCATTCAGTGATACTATTTTATGTTTGAGTTTTGAATACATAACAATTGACCCCTACTGAATAGTGACGACATTTCCTCTCAGAGGAAGTCCTGAGGGAAGGAAGGTCCCACATAAACAAACTTCCAGTCAGTACAATAGAGTAGCCCATAAATGTGACCATTTTTTCAGGACATGGGTGAGGCTGACACTCTCTTCCTGCTCATGTAGTCGAGGGCTTATCGCAGCCCTGTTTCCCTGTAATTTAAATGTTTGCATAGCTTCTAGTTCATTTGTATTTTTCCCTGCACAGTGCAGATGTATCCCATTTTCCTGTTGCTGTGGAACACAGCCACAATTTTCAACAGTGTTACATAAATGACCATCTGTGTTAAAAAAATGCTGATGCACAAGATTGCACTGTGAGAATTTTAGCTAGCTAGCAAAATTTATGCTATTAATACTTCTGACACTTCCTGACAGTAAAGGCAAAATGCAGTGTCCCCTCTGCTTTAGAATACTGTAGCTATATGACAGAGAGCCACTGTTGCTGCGTGCAGGGAGGAATCTCTAGGGAAAAGTTAAATAAAACCTAGTTGCCTATGCCTAGCTTTCCTTAAGCTTTTCAGGATAGTAAAAGCAGACTAAATGTATAAAAAGTTATTATACTGATGGTGAGAGTGGTATATAATTGCATGGAAATAAAGAAGAACACTAAGATTTCGTCAGCTTATTTTTGGCATCTTTGCATTTACTGACTCCCAGAATCAGCAGTGCTGGAAACTGAAATCCATTGCACAGATCTCTACAATTAGCATGACAGTTATCATAGTAGATAGTGGCAGTAGTAAATTGCTAGTGCTCGTGTGGGTGGGGATGAGAGGAAATAAAGGTCTTCAGTGATTTTCACAGACACTTGGTGCAGTTCCAAGTGCTAGAGGGGCACAAAGGCTGGGGTTTTTTTCTGATCACCGCAGGACTGACACTTGCTGCCTTGTCCTCTTCAAAATACTGCTGTAGCAATCTTTCCTTTCCCCTGCTTCTGACTCCTCATCCTGTGGTCACTCATCTCTCACTGTAAGAGTCTCTCTTTTCTTAGGAGTCACCGTGCCCAGAGAGTCCTGGCTACCTGCTGGCTGCATATGAGATTTCACTTTCCCCCACCTTACTGATTTAAGTTCTCCTAGTTCAGTGCAAAGTTCCCCTCAATCCATGTTAGGGGATGAGGGGAATGTTTCCAATGTTCTGAAACCTAAACGCCACAGTGACACAAATTAAACCTTTCCAGTATGTCTGATTGAGTGAAACAGTATGTGTTTTCTTAGGGGTTTTTTTCCTTCCTTTTTTAGCAAACCTTGAACTATTGTGTTTGAAATTTGCAGCAAAAAAAGTGCAAGCAGACATAC
This sequence comes from Buteo buteo, assembly GCF_964188355.1. NCBI lineage: Eukaryota > Metazoa > Chordata > Aves > Accipitriformes > Accipitridae > Buteo > Buteo buteo. The sequence continues at coordinate 15,468,522 of NC_134182.1, forward strand.
ATAATGTAAAATTTTACTCCAAGTGGGTAAAGTTTGTGAAGCCTATACACTGGGATCAGATAGGTTTGGGCAACCTAAATACTTGTGCTGATAGGCACACACAGTCATATATATACAGAGGCTTCTGATAATCATGCCTGAAGTGCACTCACAAAAAAAGCATATTCATGCACCAACAAGCAAATGTGTGTACAAAACAGAATTATGAATATTGCATGTATCTGCATGTACTGTAGCGTTGCCTTTCTCAAACGTGGACTTTGCACATATGCTTATTTTTCTGCTCTTACAAAACACTTTGAAAGTATTTGTGCTCATTCAAATGTAACTTCTGAGTCATTTTAGCTGTAACACTTGAGGACCTATTAAAGAGTTTTCAACCCTCTAATTGAAAATTATTCTATTGTTACTTTCTACAGATGATTTCTATGAACCACAGAACGTGATTTTGTTCATTCATAGATAGCAGCAATGGGCAGGCATGTCTATTAATAATAGATTAATAATAATAATTAATAATAACAGACAAAGAGTACAAGGAGGAAAGCCATTTGCTCTAGAGAGCTAGAGAAAATGAATAAAAACAATGAGGTTTTCTTTACCTGTGAGATTCAAATTTCATTTCATTTGAATTTCTTTCTCTTTTCTCTCTCATTTTTCCTGTAGACAAGAAACTTTTGTTGTCCAAGGAAAAGAATGTGAATGAAAAGTAAGTAATTCACATAAACAAATATGCTCACGTACAAAAGACAAGTAGTATGTGTTTCTCAATATTTTAGGCACATCTCCTCTTTGCTAAGTTAGGCCAGATTTTCTTCTAATTTTACAGAAGTGGTTATGCAAGTTTCTCCAACTTTCTCAGTAGCCACTGTGAACTGCTTGTCATAACCTTAAGAGACCCTGAGAAATCAAAGCACCTACCAAAACTCTGCTTTGGGATTATTTTGAGTAAAATCAAACATCCTCAATATGCAGTTCTGGAAAAACAATGAATATAAACGTCACAATCAGCCATTCACTTTTAGTTCAGAATACATGTTTTTCTGCCAAAGGACTATACGTGGTATATAATCCTTAGCTCCTTCAGGATTTTAATCTGTCTTGAGGCATATGGTAAAAAGGTAAGTGTTCTGTAGAATCATTAACTTGCCTAAAGCAATGTGGATGTTCTTTATTTCTTTCTTGAAAGACAAAGAGCATCTGAAAGTAGTTAACAGCCCAAACCCTATAGTTTGCTGAGGCAGCAAAAAATGAACCTGGAAATGTCCCTGCAGGGCTGAGTTTCATGTTAATTAGTCAATTCCCAGGGCAGTGCTTGTATTGACAAGAGTATGTTATTGTTCTGTTGCCTCAGTTAGTACTAAGAATGTAAGAGCACAACATATAAATACATTTATTTATCAGCACCAAAAGCATCAGGGGGATTGTGTTATATCAAAGCTACAGTGGACAGAAAAATTGCAGAGACCCCAATTCTGATCTCACTCCAGTGAGAGAACAGAATTGTCCTTTTCATGTAATGCCACTCATTGTAAAGGGATTCCATTCAGAATATCAAAAGCCTTAGGTCAAACTTTACCTTGTAAAAAGCCCATTCAGTGGCATTCATGAAGAAGGAGCTTTTAGAAGTACTGGGCTCAGCCAGCTCCCGGTGCTGAGGAAGGGCAAGACAAAACCACCAAAAAGCAGTCCAGTAAGAAAAGTAGCTGAGGATTTGCTTTCTTCTAAGGGAGCTGTGGAGTGGCTCAGCCTGGAGGACAGGACACTGCTGCTCGCCCCCTCTCTCCCAGCCCGGATGGGAGGCTGCAAAACAGCATTCAACCAAGGCCAGCCAAGCTCTGGGGACACAAATGCCTGGTATGGCCCCAGCCCCTTTGTGTTTCCTCGGCTGGGCTCAGAGTGGCTCATGCTCATGTATGAGATTTTGTACACACAGAAGAGGACCTGCAGAAGGCAGCATGAATTCTTTATAATTCTGTTCGTTGCAGCATTGTTTAGCTCTCTCCATACCCATTTGCTGCTGTGACCAACTCACATGCTGAACTAAGTTAGGGGAAATGAGAGGGGAAATGAGAAACTACAAAAAATAGTGTTCCAGAGTAAACCCAGCTGAAAACAGAGGGACTTCATTGAAAAAAAGTGATTTTTTGGATAAGAGTTGATGGAAGCCTCCCTTCTGCTAAACCTTTGGTCTGTTAATGTGTCCAGAACCACTCTCTGGCTCTGAGGATGAATGGCATTAGCATGGTCTGGACTCACACAACCAGCCCTCCTCTTTGTACCTAAACCCAGTTGCCACATCCATGTACCTCTTGGGAAGAGCCTTAGGTCTGCAGTAGTCACCCAAATGATGTTTGGTTATTAACTGGGAGCAGCTGGTCATCCCAGGCCAAAACCGGGCCAAACAAAGTGCAAAGAAGGAAACAGACTGTGTGACGGTGCTCAAACCTGTCAGTTTGCCATGATAAACAGAGCCTTTGGAGCAGCACAATGAGATATGTTTCAGCCCATCCCATGCGTTATGTCCAGGGACTGTTCCAGAAAGGGCCCGATTCAAAGCACATCAAAATTGTTTGCAGTTTTCCCAGCAGTTTCCATGGGCTTTGCGACCTAGTCTTCAACATTTGACAATAATCAGCATTTTTCCTAGAACTTAAATGCACAGAAACCTAAATAAAAAAGTGTTCTCATAATTTTGAAATCCTCATCTGGATCTGTTTCTGATTTAAAAAAAAAAATTAGATTCATTCTTATTTTGCTCAAACGAGTACATACATCTCTGGTTTAAATAATAGAAAGCAGAAAAAGATTTTTGAGGTGATATTTCCAGTGATGAGTTCCAAATTTTTTGGAGGGTGAAGCATGAAAGAATGGGGTGGGACTTTTTTTAACCTAAAATGACAGTTAATCTACTTCGAATGTTAATTGTCGAACTGTTTTCTTTTCAGTCTGAGACTTTCCAATATACATACTTTCAGCTTGGGTGCAATATTTAAAGGTTTGTTATAAAACTCTTTTATTTGGAGCTTATTACACAGCACAAACCCCAGCTGTGTAGCCTGACTTGTTAGTATTTCTTCCTCTTATGCTAAACAATGAAAAGCCACTTCCCATAGAACTGTGACGTACAATATTTCTGTAATCTTAATATAATTTTCTTTCAACCACAGACTTTGTGTGTCCTCGTGCTTTTCTGGGATAAAATTTTCAGAGGAACAAAATCCCTAAAAAAGTAATTAATCATCTGGTTCTGGTTACACAAATGGCCAGATTCTGTGACCTTCAAACCTCCCTCCCCCTCAAAGAAAGCAATAAGAATGTAAAGCACAGAGAGACAGATTTTTAGAGGTATTGAGGCTTTGACTCCCGCTGACTGTTAAAACAATCTCATCCTCAACACTTCACAGAATACGTGCCATGTCATACAACAGTGGGCCCTTAGTTTCATCCTGCATTTTAATTTTCTCTTATCAATAGATGCAAGTCCTTCATAATTTTACTTCTACATTCTTTACTTGTAATTGAAGCAGACTTTCAAGTCTAGTTTGAAAATTCCTGATTATCAGATTAAAATTTACAAATCAATGTTTACCAAAGACTTCTTGAGAGTTGCACACTTTGCTTGTGAACTTAAATTCAGTAGCAAGGTATTACATGGCACTTTGTACATAACTGATTTTCCTAGTTCACTAAAGCTAACGATCATTTGCATACAACTTTCCTCTGCTACACATCACTAATGCACTAGTATAGTGGAGTGGCTAACTTTCCATTAGATGACCCATAGCAAAGCACCACCAGGCAATGCTGTTCTCCAGGAAGGAGTGGAGGACAAGTTCTGGCAGTGATTTACTCACCGCTGATGACAACGATTCTACCAGATCCATATTTGGTCCCAGCAAGGTAAAGCTTTCAGCCCAGATCCACAGGAAGGATTCAGACAGTACCAAGGCAGCCTGCAGCCATTACCAACCATGGCCTTGGCATGGGAGCCAGGCTTAACTGCTGGTGAACCAAATCACTTGCTTTCCAAGAGTAGTAATAAGAAAATGTATTTTCTTCCTCCACAAAAAATACTGCTCACATCCAAACACTAAACATTTTGCTTGGGAAGAGAGACTTTCAGGTAGTCCTGCTCCCTGGGTACCCTGGTTCCAGACAGCTCTGGACAGCAATTACTGAAGGAGACATGGGACTCAGTTCAATAGGTTCTCTGGGAATGTCAAGATCTTGCGAATTTGTATTTTCCAATGGGAGAACAAGGAATCACCATCAGTGTGGTGCTACATTGAAAAGTGCAGGGTTGTAATTATTTCTGTTGGAATCAGACACCAAAGTATTGTGCAAAAATTGAGTTGATGTGCTTGTTTGCATTTTGGAGGAATCGAATACCTTTTAAGAGTCTGGTTTCTATAAATTCCAGTCAAAATCAAGGCCTAGTAACCAATTAACTGTTCCTGATCCAAGAAGTTTAAAGAATAAAATTTTCTACACTAGAAGACCAAACTAAACTTTTTAAATTAGTCTAAACTAGACTCAAATAAGAATTTCTGGTCATCATTTCCTCAACAGGGAATTGAAATATAGGTAGTGTAAAAGTCACTCAAGGATCACATGGGAACTGACTGACAGGAACAAGAGTCAAACTTAGATATTCTGTGTCTCAAATTAGTCCCTTAGCTACAAGACCATGTTTCAAATTCCAGCCAAGTGCTATGAACTAACTGATCTTTCAGAGCTGTTCTACATATCCTCTCAATAACTGTTCAATCTGCAGTAACAGATTTTAAAAATTCATTAATGCTTATGGTATAAAGCAGTCACCTTAAATCCCATTACCACTGTGAAAATCCTATACTGCTCTCATGTGTACTTGGTCCTGAACCAAGGGGGTTCTGTGCGTGAGAGACACAGGGTGCATGAAAGCAGGATGAGACCAATAGTTTTATAATTGTGTATTGTGTAACACATTCCTTTTCCTCCTCTTCTTTTTTTTCCTTATATATTCCCTGAGTAAATTCAGGCAAAGCTAAACTACCCCTTTGGGAAAGCATATAAAAAGAAAAAAAAAAATCTCCTCTTGAAGTGTAGCATGCATCTTCTCTCCAGATGTCCATATCATTCTCCAGTTGATCTGTAGACTCTTCTTTGGCAGTGCTAGGCCTGTGCTTTCTCTGAAGTTGTAACATGCTTCACTGTTGGTGGCTGCCTTATTGTTTATATGATTAGTCACTCTTTGACTATTTTAAGGAGGTGGTGTATAATTTTTGTAAATTTTAGATAAACTTCATTTATTTTCTGATGATTGATGCTGGCCAGTTATCTGACTAATTGCATTTTCTAGTGTATTTTCTCCAGAATGTGAAAAGCATTCAGAATAAACAAAAGCCTTCCTTGCTTGCTTGCTTTTCCTTTCTTTCTTTTTCTTTTTTTTTTTTTTTTTTGAGGAGTGGAGCTGTTGTAATAAAGCTAACAAAACTCTAGCTGAACTACAGCTTTATAATAAAGCTTGTGACAAGTTCTGGGATCTAAGCCAAAGTCAAACCAAATGTACAGTTTACGAGGGTGAAAGGTTTTACTGGCCAGTCTGGTTCTCTTCCAAAATGCCTTCATTTCACATGTAAATGCTAATAGAAACAAACAGTGGTAGTACCATTACTTCTATTTTTACCTCACCACCTCCATGTCATGCAGTAAGCCAAAGAAAGAAATCACAAGTAGAAAATCAAGGGAGGGGAAAAAGCAGGAGAAAGAAGAATGGAATGAAACTCCATTAGATCCCTCTCTCTGAATTCCATCTGGCCCACTGCGACTTCCTCAAAATTATTGGCAAAATGTGTTATTATTTTGGGAGGAGAAGCAGAAGGTAAAGGAAGGAAAGGGGAGGGCTCAGGCTAACTCAAACAGATCTATAATTATAAAAAGCTGGGTTTTTTTTCCTCCTAAGGTTTGCTTTTCTTCGCAACATTAAGCCAGCATAGTGGGAAGCACATCGATTCATTTGTATATACCTGATCATCATTTTCTGATGAGCCCCAATTTCTTCTCCTTGGTTCTGTTTAAGACAAAACTCTTTCTGAAGTCTATGGGAGTTGTGCCTAAATAAGCCACAACATGAAGCAGGAGACTCCCAGCGCCTCCTTGCTCACTGTGATATTATGCACACAGCTTGTCTATGAAAAAGCATGCTTGCATTATTCTTCCCACATCCTTCTCTGTTTGAGCTCCTATCCATTTGTCTGTTTCCTTCTCTAATTGCATCTTGTAATAAACCCAAGTCTGATAGCTCCTTAAGGCAGTGGCTTTTCATTTACTATGTGTTTACAGTATACTTCTGCCAAAAGTACATCCTTATGCCAAGGTTATATATCAGTGCCTCAATGTGATGTATTTTTAATTTTTAATTTCAGACTAATTGTAAGTGATCGGATGACTACTGGCAATTGGATTTTTCCTACATTTAAACTGCTTGCACTCCCACTGACTTTCCTGTATGCAAAGCTGGTGCTGAGACTGCAACACATCTCACTCCTTGGGCCATACCAACACTGCTTTTGCTCAGCACAGTCACTTTCCCCCAAGGAGCAGTTAACATGGAGAACTATGCATTCTGCTCCTTTTGAGGAACCGTGGTTAAAACATATATAAGCACTACAGACAATCAAGTTAGCAAGACAGGCATTTCCATTTGTCCATGTGCTGTAACTGCAGAGTATAGTAACCTTTGAATTAGCATTTGCTTTGTTTTTTTCACGAATAAACTAATTTTCTTTAATAAACTCAGCTCATCTATCTGTAGTCCTGCATTTGCAGAAAGTTGAGTGTAGAGAGATAAAAGATGTCAACATGTGTTGGATCCTGATCTCTTAACATTGGGAATGACTATAATGCAGTACCCATGTATGTACAATGACACACAATAAATGCAATGACAATCATGGGTTCACAGGAGAGTTGTGCTGCTTCATCCTTGCTCTAAACAATTTTATTTCTCACTCTCTGGATGAAGGTAACAGCATATCTTAGAGTATCGTCTCCTGGAAATTGAAGGGAATCTGACAAAACTATGCTTTCAGCAAAGTAGCAGAATACACTTTGTGACAGGAAACAACTTTAAATCACAAAATGGGAAGATCTTCTTTACTGACATGCCCTCACGTCGCCTTCCTTAGTGTTAAGCTATAAAGTACGTGGCACTTTGTTTGCAGAACAGTTATGTCATCTTAAAAAAACTTTATTAAATCATTCAGCAGCCTGTTAGAGAATTTAACGTAAGCTGTAAAAATATTGGTGGGGTCTTCTTGTTGAAGACACTTCACAACACGTCTCTAGGCACAGACATGCATTAAGGCATGATTGCACTTACTACCCTGATGTGCATACTGATCTGAATCCTTGTGTAGTTTCATAATACACGCAGGATGTCTCATGACTGACTCACACTATGTCCACACTGCAATCAGGATGTGCAACTCCTAAAGACATTTCTTTGGAGACTTTAATAGACCTAGCCCAAATAGTTACCAAATGTGGCTAGTCTGAAACTAGGTGGTATCTCTTTCAGAGGTGTTTGTGCCTCTCAGTTTTAGGACACTTGCACCTATAGGAGAAGCCTTTGTCTCTCCTATACACGGACTTGCAGAATCTAGTTAGGAACTTTCAAATGTCTAGGCTACGACAGGTACAAGGGAGAGAGCAAGCAAGAGCAAATGGGAACAATGGGACCTTCTCAAATCACTGTTGCATGCAACATTTCTTTTTGTTGTTGTTTTAAGAAGTTATCCTCTAACAAAAAATATTTACAAAAATATAACAGCATGCCAGGCTTTGTTCAACTTGATCATTTCAGGTTTGACACATGCAACTGACAGGCTCCACATAAACTAACTTCCTTTAATTTAATCTGGTTATTTAATGACCAGTACCTGATGTGGATTTACTCATGATCACTTTCCATATAGCTCACACATACTATTTTACAAGGATGAACTTCATTTTAACAATGTTCTCTGGTGCAATTATGACATTAAAAAGTGCTGGGAATCAGCAGCAGGCATACATACCTTTGGTGCCAGTCTCATTTGCCACCCTGCTAGAGTGAATTAACTGAATAATAGTAAATGACCCAAGGCAGGATGAAAGCAATGCTTGGGAAATAAAAAAAATAAAAATGAAAAGACTGTGGAAGGCCCAGCAGAAGCAGAAATTCACTTGATGATTAACACTCTAATCACACAGCAGCAACCTGGAAGGGAATGCTGTAGTGAAACCTTATAGCTCAGTGCAGAAGTGAGCAGGAGAAAGCATATACATTGCTGCAAAAGTTATTTCTTAAGAAACGTAATTTAACACTGCCACAGATGTACAACTAAATTTTCATGTCAAGCCCCAATTAAACAGTGGCAAGACAACAAAATTTCCAGCTTATGGTGGTTTGTTTTGGTTTTGGTTTTTTTTTTTCCCTTCTTTGTTTAGTCATTGTTTGAAATTAGCCAAGAAGCTGAGATAAATTCAAATCTGGAGAGGGTGAATGGGTAAAGCCAGTCCCAAGTCTACTTCTGACTTGCAAAAGGTGCAATTTCACATAACCATTTACACCCAGCTTCCCTTGAAGGAAAATTGGACTGGCCATGATGGATCAGACCCAAGATATCTGGGGGCTATCAATACCAGACCACTCACAGTGGTTTAAGAACTCAAGAGTAAGCGAAGGGGGGGACTAACTCTTTTCCCTTTTAGCCCACCGCAGCACTGATTTCAGCAAAATATGCTCAGATCTTGAGATGAGCTTAATGCTGCTGCAGTTACATTATTGTTACTGAGTTAGTTCAACTGACAGCAAGATGACATGTTGTTTGATGTAATGGTGCTTTCAAACGACAGTGTAGACTCCCTCCTTAATAACTGATGAGTGGTCCAAGCCCCAACACAGAATTCTTAATCTAGTCAATGCTATTATAACTGGGGATATTCTCGTTACCGATTTAAACAGCTGTTCAGGCTTCCCCTGCTCCAAGGGAGTACATTCCTTGCAGGTCTGAGGAGTCATTATGCCTCTGCTTATACTCTCTTGGGAGTTAATGAATCTTGTATTCCCTTTCTACACAATAAATTCAGTTTTAACAGAATGATTCATCTCTAACTCTTCTGGCTGTGAAGGTAAGAAATATCTTTTTGACCACTTATTCTGTGCCAGTATCTGCTATACAAAAGATAGGTGGGATGGGAACAGATTGCTGCACCACAAGTTTGGTGAGAAACACCTGACTTTGTAGAGACACACTTAGCAAATTGCCAAGTTTTCAGAAGCAGCCCTCTCTTCTGCATATTTTCTGGCTGACCTGTGATTCTCAAGAGCCCCTTACTGACTAAAATGACTCTCTATCAAACAGTGCTCAAAGTATCTAATTTTGGTGTGTAAATATGACCCTGTGAGCCAAACACTTAAATTCCTTAATGGATATGGACCCAACAGCTCTTGCCTGTCTGCTCAGAAGAGATCTAACTTGCTTTAATTAAAAAATATATGCCTCCATCAGCTCTCCTGGGACCTGCCTATGGTTAATAAACTAGGCTTTCTGTATAGACCTATCTCTGTGTATTTCTTGCTCATTATGAGGCACATGATCATGTATTTTTTAAAAAAAAAGTTCACTTTCAGTGTTACAGTGGTAAGAGGATACTACTGCAGCATTTTTCCCTGCTGAGAAGACAACTCAGGTCCCACTCTTAAAGGGACTGAGAATCCATAGCTCTGCTTGAATACAGTGGGAGTAATAGCAAACCAGATGAGTGTTCTAATTCTGTAAGACATGCAGAAAAAAACCCTGAAATATGGGCAACTTGACAAGGTGTCAAAATATTAACGTCCTGTTCATTCAGTTTGTTCTTGTTACTTTTTCATCTTGGACACCTCAACTCTTCCAGCCTACTGCAACGCTTTACCAACAGTGCCGAATTCCTAAAACTTTTGCTGTTTCTGAATTCTGATTGCCCCATAAGCATGTGTTGTCAACAGTACCCTGGGGGAGCAACAAAAAGTGTTTGAACAGCAAGGCATCCCACAATCTTGTCTCATCAAGAACCTGTGCAGATACCAAAAGCAAACTGATGTCAGAACCCAGTTCTGTGTGTTAAGAACAGGCTAAAGGTAAACCAGAAAGGTTGAAAAGAGAGATAGAAAGTCATAAGAAATTAAAAGTACAAGTGACCAATATTCAGTCTGAAGCATTCAACTCAGTGAATATAGAAAATTTTCTTCCAAGGTTTTGTTTTAAAAAAAAAAAAGATAAATAAGTTTCTTTGGGGGGCAGGGGGTAGGAGTGGAAATCCTGTTTATCAATATTCATCTTTCTTTTTTTCTACCTTAAGGAGTCACTCTTCATCTCCCCAAGCATCAGTCCAACTGGCTGGTTATTTCAATTCTGTGGATATTCTGCTGATAGCTATAATGTAGATTCCTATGCCAGATACTTGAGTTAATTAGCTTGTGGGCTGCTAGTGTCAGACTTGTTTAGTGCAGGGGGGAAAAATAGCTGACAACAAATCATCACTGTGTGAGATCTTGATTATTGTTTGGATGCAAACAGCAACATGCTGGCACCGCCTTACAAGTGTTTTCAGTCACAAAAGATGTTCTAACGCTAGCACAATGATGCTGGCTTTTTTTAGGAGAAAGGAGTTGGATCATTGATGGCCACTGGTCTAGCACACTTACTTGCTATTTATTCAAACTTCATTTAGGTAATCCTGTCTTCTGCTGTGTGGTCATATGGTTGAGGGCCCAGATCCTCAGTTTTTAATGGAGTCTCTAATAACCACTTGGCAGAACACAGGGATGACTACTGAGCGTACTAGACATGCAATACAGTGAGTCCATACTCACACAAATGTTACATACATGCATTTCATTGCTTAGGGAGGTTAACTTGAATGCAGGCTGAACAACTACAAGAGATGTCCTTTACATGTATCTCTCTAACCTATTACCTCTTTCCATGCTGCTTAGCTTCCACTAAAAGTGCTACTGTTCTTTGGAAGAAAATATATATTGCTCACTGCAATTATCCTTGCTTTAGATCTGCCCTCTACTCTATAGAGGTAAGCATCATATGAGAGTTTCATTCCCCATGAGGCAAAGTGTAGATGAGAGATGAAAATTTGCAAGGTACAGGACTGCAGTGGCAGTACAAGGCAAGAATTTTCTGTAATTCATCCCTTTGCAATGTTTCCAACTTTGGGGTGAATTTAGGAAAAGCGTGGTGTTTCAGATACTGTTAGTATGTTTAGTTTCTGTGGTGTTAAGATTAAGGAGACATGCACAAAGGCATATACTTGCTTTTGCATTTCAATTTGGACACTCCTGCAGAAGTTGTTTGTTGTCTCCTTTTAAGTGTTGTGATATCCAGCTTCTAGACAGTAGCCTGGCTAAGTGCTGGTTAGAAAATAAAAGGGACAATTATCACCTGAAATGTTGTGTGAATTATTTTTTTTTCAGCTTCATCAAGATACCCTGTTGAAAAATCTGACTTTCCTCTTTGTTCACCTCATATGACTCCATTATTTTAGTAGCAGAAACTATCCAAACTTCTAATGAAATGCACTAGTACCAAGACAATCTCAGTGACTGCAATAAAATTATATGGAAAATGTGGTTCTCCCATGTATACTTTCCACCAGTGTTTTGTAACTTCCATGGTCTGCTAAGGAAAACAAAGGGAGGTCACAAGTCTGAACCTAGAATCAGAAACCTAGCTGAGTCAGGATATAAATAAGCCACAACTTAAATCTCTGAGGATACTCCAATGACCTGTTTTGACCCTAGGAATAGTTGCTTCTGAATCATCAAACCTCAGTGGGTTGATAGCTGTAGAATCACGGTACAGTTAAAGGAGGTTCTGCACTTTGTGAACTTTCACAAGCAGCAACAAGCAACTCTAGCCATGCAATTAGTTTCTTTATATGTAATTAGTACAATACGTAACTTGGAACTCTTGAAGTTAATTATACAATGTACATGCCCAAATTTATTCTATGGGTAGCAATTTGTGCGTTGTGTTTTGCACCTTGAATCTGTAAACAGAAAAGGGGTTTTGGTGATGAAGCATGTCTATTAAATACATAAACAGACTGGAAAGGAGACGTGGGATTCTTCTGCATACCTTTTAGGGGAAGCAGACAATGGCAGATTTTAGGAGATGTGAAATGCAATGCAAAATGAAATGTATCTGTCAACCTATTCTTACTACACTCAGAGACATGGAAAAGTTATAACAGAAGAGCAATAAATGTGATAATAATTTTAGCTGTGACTTGTTTGAAAAGATCTTGATACAGACCCTCCAGAAACTGTGATATTAACCAGACTCACAACTCCCCCTGTTAATTTTTAAGCCTCATACATAACTCAAAATACAAGCTGAAATTCAATCTCTTCATCCTGAATGAAATAAGGATGCTCACTGAAAAGATTAGTCATGTAGTTTCAACAGTTACATTCTTCCGAAAACATAACCATTTCATCTTGGGATTGGTGCACCTGGATTGCTAAACAGTACCATGGGGTAAATCTATTTCTTCAAATCACTTGGAAATTTGTGGGGAAAGTAAAGGGCTGGGGAGTTCAGAGGGCTTTGAATTATTCATTGCAACCATTTAATCTATCAGTTTTAATTAGATTACAAGGATGTAGCCAAACAGATGTGACCAGGCAGCTGGACAGGGGAAGAGGAGAATTTTTTAAAATACCAGTTTGTCAAATGCACCTTCTGGACTGATTTTCTATCTCATAGTGTGATTGCTTGTGCCAGCTCATCACTGGGACCACTCAAAAGTTTCTGAAAAGAAGCTGGTGGTTCCAGACTAGTTTCGAAGACTCATATTACAAAAATGGCCCAGTAAGCTGTGAGAGCAAAATAGCCAGGGACTCTAAGCCTTGAAAGCAATCCTTGCAAGTTAGGACAGCATCAGGTACTACACTGATGGTGTTAAATCCAGTGATAGCAAACTGTGGAAATATTTGTTCAGGACACCACAAAACCAAGCCAGCTAAAAAACCATCACATATCAAGTGCTCAGAGCACAAAAGGGAGATGGGGACCAATGTCTGTTACTAGTTACAGAACATACAGCAGTGTAAATCACCATGATAATTCCTACGAGACTACGAAAATTCAATTAAGTCAAAGTTTTAAAGTGTTAATAAATTTAATGGTACAGACTGTAACTGCTGTCTAATAATTTCTTAAAAATAGAAATCTCCTATACTAAAATAAGAACACAATATAATTCAACACCTACTTAAAATAGCCATTAGGCAGAAATTCTTGTGTGATAGCTGCAGTTCTATCAGCCAGAAAAGTTGCGGTTTAGATAAATAATTTCCTTTAATTAAACAAAGAAACCTATCAAATTCACAGTGCCTTTTAAGATGCCAGATCTGCTGCTTTAGGATAGGCACTTTATGGGCAGGACACCCTCTGCGTGTTTTCAGACCATTACATTTCTTCCAAGTAACACATCAGCAGTCTAGCCTCCCTTTCGTAAGTAAACTGGGCAGCTATATGCTCTTTAAGCTCAGGCCACAAAAAGGGCAAACTATTTTTATCATTTGAAGCTGTAATGCTTCAGACTGTGTAGAAGTCCAGAGTTTATTCTGAAGAATGCTGTTTAACTTATTCCTCTTATACTTTCAGGAGTAACGATAATCAACCAGGAAAGTTATATATGAAGTTACCCAGGCTGTTACTGTTTGGAATTTATTCATGAAGGTAAGATAACCATATTCAGTCTGGATCTAAATTAATGTTAGCCCTTAATTTAGGCACAGGGATCAAGAGTGAACTAAAGACAGTGTTTGGGTTCCCTTGCACAGAAAGCTATTGAGATTTTGTTGTAGTAGTGTTAATTATGGATCCCACTCCAAACTGGGGCTTTCCAGTGCTGAAACACGTGGAGTTTTATACTCTGCTCTGAAAGGAGAATTTGGAAATAAGTGACAACCTGTGATAGTTCTGAGGCAGGGTTTGTACAGTGAGAGAGAAACTTTTTAGGCCAGCTGGTACAGCCAGAAGAAACCTTTCAGGCCCAAAAATACACTTTCAAGGTGTGGCAGAGGTTTCTAGCATTTTCTCATCTATAATAAAAAACCTGTTTATTCCTATACTGATTATAGCTGATGCTTCTGAGTCCAGAGAGGATTGCCCAAATGCTTTAGATACTCAACATTAATCCCTTTCTAGTAAGTGTGCAGTGTGTGTATCTACTTTTCTGTAGATTACAGAATCAGAGGCCTAAGCAATCAAGCAAGTTAAGCATTATCTTTTGTTCTGATGAACACAGGAACTTTATATGAATCAATACCACAGCTGCTTCCCCAAGCTAGGAATTTCATCCTCACCACATAAGTTCACAAGTTAGGTAGAGAGTCATGTAGCATATTGAACGAATCATGCATGTGAGCAGAAGGGTTTGAAATAAAATGCTAGTATAATACATTTATAATCAAGGATAACCTCCCACTCACCTCATGAAACTGTCTCTTCTCCCCATGATTGCTGACGGAGGCTTTCCACATACATGGAGGGGGACGACAGGCTGCTAAATGCAGAATTCCTGTAACTCAGGACAGTCTTAAGACTTCTGACTAAATAGCGGAGAGTAGGCAGCCATCACACCTTTCATTCTGAAACAGCCTCCCTCCTCAGGTTTCTTTTCCTTTACTGTCTAAATTACAATGGCCATGACTGGAAACTGAATGACTGTGCTTGAACTTTTTGTTGCAATTAAGTTACAACGATTCAAAGACCTTTTAAAAAGGATTCTCCGAAAGACATTACAAGGTCTGCGTAAGCAGAAATAAGGAGTCAAATTTGTAAGTTTTGCCTAAACCAAACATTCAGCAACTTATAACAGCAGTCATAACTAAATTATTTTCCTTCCCAGTGAAATCCTCCTCAGGGGACAGATGAGAGGCCAGGGAAACCACAACAAAACCCACCTATTTTCCGTGACTGTCATGGTTTAACCCCAGCCAGCAACTAAGCACCACGCAGCCGCTCACCCACTCCCCCCCCGCCATCCAGTGGGATGGGGGAGAAAATCGGGAAAAGAAGTAAAACTCGTGGGTTGAGATAAGAATGGTTTAATAGAACAGAAAAGAAGAAACTGGTAATGATAACACTAATAAAATGACAACAGTAGTAATAAAAGGATTGAAATGTACAAATGATGTGCAGGGTAATTGCTCACCACCCGCCGATCGACACCCAGCCAGTCCCCGAGCGGCAATTCCCCACCCCCAGTTCCCAGTTCCTATACTAAATGGGACATCACACCACATGGAATACCCTGTTGGCCAGTTTGGGTCAGCTGCCCTGGCTGTGTCCTGTGCCAATTTCTTGTGCCCCTCCAGCCTTCTCGCTGGCTGGGCATGAGAAGCTGAAAAATCTTTGACTTTAGTCTAAACACTACTTAGCAACAACTGAAAACATCAGTGTGTTATCAACATTCTTCTCATACTGAACTCAAAACACAGCACCATACCAGCTATTAGGAAGACAGTTAACTCTATCCCAGCTGAAACAAGGACAGTGACTTAATATTTTTTCATTAATCTTTAACTATTGCTGTGCCTGGCCTCTTTTTATGACTGGTGTCTGCAAATGTTCACAGGGTTAGGTTTTTACTGGCAAACATATCAGCAGAAAGCAGGGTTTGGGGGAGGGGAAGAGTGGCAGACACAGCTTTCCAGAACCAAAGGTTTCGTTTGCATCCACCAGCCTGCATGACAGAGCTGCATGTGCACACACATAGGCAGAGAGCAGCTAGACAGTGCAACTTTTCTTTCCAGGACTTGGTAGCTGCTCATCAGTGTAAAATATTACCCCCCAAATCATTTTTCTTGCAAACATCCTGAACCTAACCAAAACGTATCAGATAAGTTATTTGCTGTTTCATTATTCACTCAGCTCTACTTACAGGAGCATGCTCCCATCAGCGTTTTGGAAGTCAGCACAAATAATGGAGCCTACCTATGAGTACAATGTGAGCTAATGATTCACAAAACACAGTTTTGAATTCAGTAACACGTGTGTTTTTAAAAACTGCTTTCCAGCCTAACTCTGAAGCAGATTAACATAAAATGCTCCTATCTATCTACTTACCTAACAAGGAATGTTTTGACACTATCTTTGACAGACTTTTTAAAATCAACTTTACTGTTGGCCACTATCCAAGGCAGCAAGACTGCACAACTGGTACAGTTTCTCTCTAGATCAAAATTTCAGCTTCATGTGTGCACCCGTAATGGATTTCTTTAGTATGAAGTTCTCACTGGTTTCAGTCCAGAAAAGGTACAACTACATATGCCTGGCAATATAATTATAGTTTCTAAGCAATTTAGGCTAAAGATGCTAATCCTTTGATTTCTACTACCAGGTATCACTAAGGACCAAGCACTGTTAGACTACCTGCTGATGCCAAAAATGAATTTAGCCCATGACAAATGCCATGGTCTATTTTCAGTACTTTCAATATATCCTCAGACCAGCCAGCTTTTAGTTTGATGTTCTTGGCGTGCATCTCACCTCTGGGCTCATTTGGAAGAGCCAAACAAAAAACGCAGTAAGGCAATAGTATCTCAAGGCTGGAAGCACTAGAAATGTTGTAAGAAAGCTTCACCTGAGAGGATTCCTTCTCAATTTTCAGAGCAAAAGAACATGGTGGAAAACTTGCCAGACCAAAACTAAACGATACATTTCTTTACATAAATACCTCTTTATCCCTACTCTGGTAGACCTTGTTGACCTAGGTCAAATATGAACAGATGAAATCCAGATGGTAGATGACTTAGTCTCTACAACTACTCACACTGAATCATAGAAAGTCAAATACTTCATTAAAAATCCCAAAGCCAGTATTTATCTCCAGGGCACAACATAGTCCACATGGCCTACAAAAAAGAGAATGTGTTCTCTCCCCCTTACTTCCAAGTTATTTAATTCCCAAGGAGCTCACTGGATAGCATATAATAAATAGTACAAAAAGGGCATTTATTATGAAAACATTTGATGAGAGGAAATAAGATATCTACATGCAACTTAAGGATCTTAGACATATAATGTTACAACCAAGAAGCATGGATGGCAGTCAGAACTTTACTCATCCTTCTCAAGAATATTAAAATCCAACTTCTCCCCCGATAGCATCAGTGATCAAAAGGCATAAACAATCAGGCTTTCTATGCTAATGATTGCACTGAAATACTTCCTTAAGTAGTTTAACCAATTAGAAGGAGCACCAGCCATTAAAAGGAATCTTAATAATGGATTAGTTATCCAGAATCCTTTAAAAGAACTATGTAGTTTTTGATCTCATGTGTCGCTCATTTTTTCTTGAGACTTCAGCTGGTTTTCAGGTTTTTTAGAATTTAAAAAAAAAAACCACACCCTTCCCAAACTCTTAGAAAGTGTGAAGCTACCAGCCTCCCTGCCTTTATTTTTATTAGCTTAATTTGTGAATCATTGAAAGTTAATATACTTGTGGTTCACACATGAAAAAGAAGGCTTAAAAGTTTAAGCAATATGAGTCTCTTCTATGTGAGGTCTAAGGCAAAGGATTTTTAATTGCCATGAACTTGCAAGGACAGAGAAAAACCTCTTAAAATGAAATCACATTTCTGTAATTAGATTTCATTAAGAAGCAGTGTCAGGGTTAAAGCCTGTTTGAAGTAACACAAAAAAACCTTTCAATAAAAAGTTACTGTGTTTTATTCAGATGGGAGTGTAGAAACAGAGATAGTTTATGATTCAGGAATATATTGCCTGCAACATGTTTAGTAGAAAAAGCATTCTTAACTAAACATGTCCTCCAGTGCTGATTAGAGTAATACTTGGCAAAATTTGGTCATTATACATTACATTAACAGAAAGTCACACTCAGCTGCAAACTCTATTTAGGCCATATGTTGAGCAATCAGTGCTGCAGTGCAGGAAGGTATGTTGAGTAACTCCATGGTCAGTTCAGAATTAGCAGGAGCATCACATATGTTATTGTTACCAGAAGCCATGCAGACTGTTTAGAGACTGTGCAATTCCTCTGTCAGCTTTTTTAGCTCTAGAGTTAAGAAAACAAACAAACAAAAAACCCTAGCTTGATCTTTGTTTCTCATTTATATGGTGTGATTTTCTTTTTCAATGTAAAATGAAAAAAAAAATACAGAGAAACAGACAACAGGTTTGGTCAGGGATTTTGTCTGGAGGGCTTCCTAACCTGTTTCTGCTGTGTCCAAATTCACATGCCATCAGGCACTGGCCTCAGCTGTGGCACAACAGGTAGTTCTGCTTCCTAGCGGGGCCTGCAGCGAACTGCCCAAACACACCTCCTCTGCTTCACTGCAAAGTCCAGCTTAAGCCACTCACAGACACTCCATTAGACTAAGTGGAACACGTTAGTCAGGCCTAGCTTGGAAAACTACCAGTGAACTTCCACGTGACAGCTATAGAGCGGGTGACAAGTGAGTCACAAGCAACACTGCTTTCCAAAGGGAATTTAATTCTTGCTCAGCCAGGCTGGAAGATATGTTTTGAAAGCAGTCTAAGTACTTGTGGGGCCATGATGTGTCGACTCCTACTAATTTCAGACTTCTGATGGCCTTCATATTAACCTGCAGAGCACTCAGCCAAAAGGCAGTGCACTGCTAGCAAGCTTGCTCAAGCTCTGGGTAGAGAATGAAATCATGGAACAATTCACCTTTTTTTTGGCAACTTTTTCTTTTCTTTGGTCAGGAAAAAAAAAAAAAAAGAGGTATTTTGAAGTTGAAACTTCTGGGGGGTTACATACCACTTTCATAACACTAACACCTATACATAAACATAAGCACATGTACTCCTGCCTTTAAAAGGGGTTGGTTTTATCTCAGAGCAGAACAGGAATGTTTAGGAAAACAAAAGTTTTGCAGGTTAGAAAAGTATTTCCCACACAGCTTTAGCCTTAGTAATGGGAGGCCTCCAATGGTATTTAATATTTCAAACAGTTTTGGTTTCAATAAAATTATTAGAAGGGAAAATAAAAAAGAAAGGGCTGGGGGTGGGGTAATTTTTTCCTATCCTGAGGGAAAATTCAATTACTTAAATTGTTCTTTTGCAGAGGAATGAAACAATTGCTGCAGAGGCAACGTTGGAAAATGTCACCCAATTTGCTTCTGAAATGCAGTTTATGCAATGAAGCACCATTTGTGTGCATTCCACTAATTCACTCCAATTTAACACACCAGCCAGACTCCAGTTTCAGTGTTACTTGAAAACTGTTGGGATTATTAACAGTCAGGGCTCCACCCCTATCCCCTTCCCAGAAGCACCTAAATGTTTTAGGGACATAAACCAGTAAAGTTTTAAGTATGCCTCTTCACAAGGCAACTTAAGCATTTTGTTCCATTCCTTGGAGGCAATTTAGGCACACAGGTTCTCTCCGTACTTCAGGAGCATGCAGGAGCTGCCTTGGAAGGCTAAGCCCAGTGATTGAGACTTACAGTTGTAAAATACAAGATTACCTACAGTCTTTAGGAATAAAGATGTAAAGGAGGATACAATGCAGCTTTCCAAAGATGGATATTAAGATTACATCCATACAACCAGCTAATGGGTATCACAGTACAGCAGCATTTAACACCAAATCACTGAATGACTATTCTCCAAGGCTGTTAAGCACTACCAATTCATACAGTCAATTGAGATCATTAATTATAACTGAAGGACGTGGCCTAAATACAATCCCTCACTTCCTACAGGCTCTGGCAGGTCTCACCTTAGGTCCCATGGACAGTTTTGCAAATGTTACTCAAGATCTAGTCCATTATCTTCTGGAAAGCTTACACACAATAAAAGTATTTTCAGAGAGATTATTTACTTTCTCTCCCCTTCCTTTTAGCAACAGTTCTGTTTATAGCTGCTAGGAAAATTAAGTGCTAGGAACTGATATCCAGCAGTCAGGATTGTTACCCCAGAACATGTAAGTGAATACCATTTCAAAAAACACAGCAAATGAAACCAAAGCCAAGAAAATAAATGCTGTAGCCAACATCTTACAAGAACATTACCACCGTCAAGTGGTTCTTGTCCTGTGGATGCTTTTTCTATCACAGGTACTGCTTTCTGGAAATTATGGCTAATAAGATAAAATCCAGAGAAAAATCCTGAAATGGTCTCAAAGAACTCTGAAAAATTTGAGTCACTAAGGATTCATATTTTGGAAAAAAAATCTAGTTTTCACTAAACCAGTATCCATCCCTTTCATTCTATATGTGAACAAATGCATCTCATCAGTTTCTTCACCAACTTCAAATATAAGCACAGACATTAATTTCATTAGGCTTTGTCCTCTTCTCATCTGAAGCAGTACGCTCACAATGACAACCCTGTGCTACTAATGAATCTCACATTTACACTGAGAGTGCCAGAGTTCTTTTAAAATCTTGACTCTGTTTTTTGTACTTCTGTCATAAGTCTACCTGGCAAAAAAAAACCAAACCACCACACCCAAAACACGCAGGTAAAAGGGGGATGTTCACAGAAGTCAATGAAAGAAGGGGGACTGTGGAAGAGAAACTCTTTAATGTTGCTCAAGAAAATACTTTTCAGTCAAACTCCAGCAGCATACTGCCTAATTCCTGTCTGCAGCAGCCCAGTTAAAGCTGCCTGTGCTTAGGGGCAATTGGCAGTCTGCTCTGGGTTCCTTCACAGCACTGCTAATCTCCACTAATACTCTCCCATGCTTCATTTAATTTCACTCTCAGGGCTCTTTTTCAAATTCTTCCTCAAATCTTAAACCAATGCCCTCATTGTTTAGGATTCTTTTACCCTGACAAGGCTGACCTCAGATATCCTCTCCTCTTTCCTGCTCTGTAACTCAGGCAGTCCACTTACTCATTCATATGGTAACCACACATAATGGCCTCCACATTAATTAAGTAATTTTGGTTCTTTAAGGTACTACAGAGGGGTTTTCAATCTCCCAGTGCCTTTCAGGCCAATTGAACTCATTTTTTTTGTTGAGCAGGCCAGAGAGTACATGGAAGAAGAGCCAAGGAGAACATGCTCGTTCTCCCTCTGGGCCATTCATTTCATGCTGCTTCAGGGTTAGGCCAAAACAACATCAGCAAGTCTAATTTGCCCCAGCAGCGGATGGGAAATGACTAAAAACCCTGCAGATTAATTTGTGTCAGATGTATGCTTTAAAGCAAGCGAGAGCAAGAGAGAATGAGAGAGCATTTACAGAAAAACATGCTCTTGCTGTGGCACTTAGAAGGGCCCTCTTGTTTCAGATCTCTTGGGAGCTGAGTGGCCCTAAGAAAAAGAAAGAAGTCCTACCTTTGCTTTATGTTCTCCTTTTGTCTTTGATGCTTTTCAGGAATCAGATAATTCAGCAAAAAAAAAATCAGAGGGATGAAAAGAAGCAAAAGTGTACAATGCATGATGGGGCTTGCAGCAACTGCTGGCCCTTCTAGCAAAAGGTGGGTTTGCACCATATAGAGGAGATGAGCAGAAAAAGAAAGGTTGGGTTTGTTTTGTTTTGTCTTGGGGGGGGGGAAGTGTCCCACATCATTCCAGAAAAGCAAAAGGTGTAGGCTTCATGTCACTCTGAAAAAAAGTAATTATTAATGTTATATAATCAATACTGTAATAGGACAGAGACTGAAGATCAATACATGACACAGACAGGCTGACACTGCAACTGTGACAGTCATAGGGAAGCCCAGGTCCAAACCAGTTTTCCTGTTGAATCAGTAGACCCAAAGTTGCTCCCTGATGGCCAGTTGTGATCACTCGGCTATGGTGTTCTGATGGGAGGAGTCCTGGAGTGGCCTATGGAAATCCAGCAGCTGTAATACTAAGGTGCTACTCAGTGTGACTTAGTAGGGAACAACAGAATTTGGATATTTTTTTTTCCCCCTCCTGTATATGACTAACACGTGAGCTGAGAAACAGCATGACTGACAGTGGTTAGACATCTTACTGGCATTCTCAGCAAGGCCAAGAACAGTCATCTCTATGTCCAACCTCTCTGGTTAATGGTGTTGCAACATGAGTCACATGTGGTGCTACCACTGTGCAGTAACCATTCTGTTGCTAAATAAAGCTGACTTAGTTTTGTACATTCTTAGAACTCGCATCCAATCCGATCTGCCCACCACATCTAAAAGCATTTGTTTACTTTTTAGGCATCTATGCTGTTTAGTTCTCAGATGACCGCCTCAAAAATTCTAAAGGAAGCTCAAAATAAGCCCCATAAAAGAAGTGCAACATTAGCATGGACTTATCTCTGGTGAGAGCTAGTTCTGCTCCAAAAGCTTCAAGCCTTACTTTTCATTCACACTATTCCTAATCCTTGTCATATCATTATTCTGAGACAGAAATTATAATACCTGAAGTCCTACCCAAAGTCTGAATCCTGATCCGATTTGGCAGTATAAACCTAACTGTAAAAACTTTCAAGAGAGCCAAACAGACAAAAAGCTCCAATCTAAAAAGAGAGTGAAGAAGTTTTGTAGAATTGGACTTTAAATCTTGGTTTCAAAACAGGCTAGCACTTAGGAGTCTTTGTCACAACTTTCAACAAGTTGTCAGATATAGTTAATACAACATTTTATATTGATGTAGTTATATTGGTACCCTTAGCAGTATCACCTATTTCAATCTAGAAAGGAAATAGCAGTATAGGGAAGCAACAACATAGGATGTCTTTATATCTATAAATGTGGTTGTACTGGGATGTTTTTCAATAAAAACACATACCAGTAACTTAAATGGTTGGACTAGTGCCAGATCTTCCATAGGAGACCAAGAGACTCAGAAGTCTTAGA
This sequence comes from Buteo buteo, assembly GCF_964188355.1. NCBI lineage: Eukaryota > Metazoa > Chordata > Aves > Accipitriformes > Accipitridae > Buteo > Buteo buteo. The sequence goes on from NC_134182.1 coordinate 15,491,380, forward strand.
TGTCTATAACACACCAGTTTCACTACAATTTTGGCAGGTAATAGCATTTCCAGGCCCACATATAAGCACCAGATCACATCTGAGAAAGAGAGAAGGTCTTAAGTTACTTGACCATTTTCAAAATATTATTTTTAAGTCAGATTAAATGTATAAGAATAAGTTAAAAAAATAAAGCAATCCTCCTCAAAGGAATGGAACCAAACAAAGCCATTCTGAAGATACAATAATGAAAGGAAATAGAAATCTGTAATAATGCTGATTATATTGGCAAGTCTTCTCTCTCCATAGCCTATACTTGTGGAGAGTGGTAACAATAGCTATAGCAATACATATAATGCTGTCCAAGCATCTTTATCTGAGACAAAACTACGCTGTTATCTTCATGTATACAAGAACAAACTGAGTCCTGGAGAAGATAAATTCAATAATATCTAGATTCTTAATTCCCTGATTTAGGTCCCACTAGAAGCTTAGAAACTTTCAGTGGTGGAAGAAAGAGGAATTTCCTTATTTTATCTGATCAATGGGAAAACTTCAGGTTCATTGATAAAATCTATCAGTTTTAGGGTGCCTAGTGCTGGAAAGAAGAAGAGGCGGCCTCAGCATGCAGATGACTAATTTGACTGATCTCTCTGCAGCTCTAAATTTGTTCACTGCACATTCACATCAGTGCTAGATCCAGCTCAGGAGAGCAGCACAAATGTGTGGCCAGGGGACTGCAGGACAGCAAGCCAGCTCAGCCCTGGCTTGGAGCAGTTTTAAGAGCCAGGGAACCACACCCTTGCTTCATGCCATAGCAGAACAAATCCAGAAATGACAAAACCCATCTTATGGCTACACTGTCAGAAACGTGGTCGTGTGCCCATGCAAGTAGGCACCCACTCCAGTACTAATCTTTCTGGCACCAAAGCCTTAATCATCTAGCCCAGGCCAAACAATGTACTATGGGAATGCCTCACACTGACAGTTCTGGAGATTCACACAAGTTCTGAGAAAATGCCATCAGCATTTCCCTCTCCTTATCTAAGCTGCTCTCCTGTCCAGATAAGGATCTCTCCTATGGCTCATCTTAGGCTGGGACAGCAGTTTCAGTAAGGACTCTGGAGTATTTGATCCTCCAAGACTAGCAGGATTACATGAGATCTGAAGCTCATGCCAGGTACCAGCACAGTGAGTCTTTCCTGATCTCTGCCCCATCTAAGCCCAAACTAGCACTTCTGGATGGTACCAGAAGTACAATTGCAACAGTCTTTTCTGTGAGCAGAGCTCATGATGCTGGCATGAAGAGCCATGAAGACTGGTAGAGTCTTCTTGTATGGTAAGAAGACTGTACATGAGGAAGGGGATCTGAATGATGGCTGCAGCTCTCTCAGCATTTCTCCTGCCATGAAGCCCTTCAGCCCCATTAAAAGTCTGTGTCTGTTGCCAATGACTAACCATCACTATCAAAAAGACTTCTAGTATTTCATGACTTAAATATCTGAAAGGTAGTAGAATCTCAGCTAATTACTGATCATTACTATCATTATAATGTCTGCATTATATTTTTTAATAACAGAGGAAGAACATTGAAATAATTATGAAGGTTACAGGTAGCTTAAAATCTGATATCCTTGAACAGCTTCCTACATGTTTCCTCGTTTTATTCTACATTTATTTATCCTTTGAATTAATGAAGCACATAAACACTATTGTTTACATACATACCAATACAGATTTCTGCCATGAATAAACATAAAGTGAAACCTAACAAGTTGCTTATCAGCAAGGTACATTTGTTCTGCATTTTCAAGAACACCTGTAACAGTGTGAAGGGCAGAAATCAGATCCCTGGAAAACAGTTTGCCATGGGTAATTTGAAAAAGAAAAAACCTCACATGTATTTAAGAAGGCTAGGAGACTTATAATTTTTGCTATAAACCTCAAAGGTTTACTTTTAAGAAAATTTAGCTAAGGATTGTGCATTCTTAACAACTCTGAATAATCAGGTCCTGACTGTCCGAAATTAATGATTATGAAAAATTAGAACCTAAAATATATCCATAGGTTTTACATGAATGCCTGGTATTTCTATCTCCTTGTTTTTAATTTTAGACCCAGTCCACTGTTCACATTTCTAGGCATTAGTAGACACTTGATTTTATTTCACCTTGTGTTCAAATTTTTAGGTTCTAGGCCAACCTGTGGCCTCAGCTGTGCTAATGTAAACCAAGAACAATATTCACTTGAGTGAGTTTCCATTAGTGAAGGCATAAGCTAGACTTGGCTTTCACACCTGATGTGCCTTAGCACTGTAATAATCTCATGCTGGGATCTCAGAAACAGAAATACTCAAGTGGTCATAACACTGTGCTAAATATGTGTCTAAGTCTGTTCCTGCTCAGGCTTTTACTGAAGTACCATTTAAGAATTGTTTGGCAAAAAAAAGAGCTAGATTCTTTGACCTAAATTTACCATTTGACTATATATTTTTCTTTAAATGTGTTGTGACTCAGACATGCATTCACTTGCAATCTGTGTACACAGTGAATAGTTATACACATTTCGTATGACCAGCCCTGTTTGCTTTCTGTGTAAAACAGAAGAGGTCACTGTATCTGAAACAAACCTGAACTTGGAGCTAGACTAATAAGCAACTTGAATGCAAACAAATCAACCAATCTTGCCCCGAAGTCAGCATGAACCAGTTGTTTTTCCTCAATGAACCCCTGCAAATGAGCTACGTGGGAAAAGGAAAGCATCTACTTTTGGGAAGGCAAAGTGGAGCTTTTGGTCGGATTAATTCAAACCTGCACGGGGCCTACCCTGCCTTACCAGATGACCCCACTTCTCCCTCCCCAATGCCAGCATGCTCCAGCAATCTCCAAGTCCCCTCTCCCAGCTCTTGGGAAGGAGGGGAGAAGTTTGCTACAGGGAGAAAGAGTTTATAGCTTACCAGCTGTGTGAACAAACTCAGACTTATTGGGCTTCTGTGAACTGGGCTAAATCAATGAAACATCAGAGCTCAAACTTGATGCTTTATTTCCTTTGGTCTGAGGTTCTGCTCACTATAAATGTGATCTGGAACAGCACGTGTGATACTGTGAAGCAAAAGAGAAATGAAAACAGAATGTGATTGTACGTGAGATCAGTTCCATGCTGATGTGATAATACATTCAAAATTCTCATTTCTGTAGAAAGCTGACCACAGGCACTTCATCAATCAGTATTTCGATTTGTAATGTGTTCCGTATGGTTCTCTGTCATTACTTAATGGGGAACATCCCCTCTGAAAACATCTGACTCGGAGCTCTGCATCGAGAAAGCTGCTCATGTTTCAACCACGTTTCCCAGAAACTGAACACTCAGCAACATATTCATTTTAGTGACAACCACCACTAATGAGAAACAGCCATGCATTCATTGAATCTTTTACAACCCAAAGAATTTCATATTAACAGCAACCAAAAATTCTCAGATTCATTTACATGACAACTGAATCCCTAGAATCTCAATTTTAACATCCTGAAGCTCACACTGAATTGGTGTTTGTACTTCTCCTTTCTTACATCTCATAGTTTCTCTCACTATTTTTCATCTCTAGTTAGGCCAGTTGTTCTGACATGTGTTCTGCATATCAGAAACAGGAAGCCAGTGCATGAATTGGAGGGTTTATCAGAAGCTGAGAGCTAGTGAGAAATCAGTAAGTCCATCAAAAGTAAAAGGCTCACATAACAGTCAGTGACTGCATTAGATCAGAAAGGCCTAAAGAAAGCAATTAGAAAAGCTGAGGCATTTTAATGGAAAGCTCGATTATTTTCCTGCATCAGTTTTCTTTGCTCAGAACATCAAGGAATTACTAATATCAAACCTTCTCGTTGGGTTTTTTTGTGTGTGTTGGTTGGTTTTGTAATAAAGAGGGGCAGCTATCCAAGATTTTGAATTGCCAATATAGGAAACCAAAAAATTTACCAGGCCCACAAGGCAGGCAAGTTGTGAAGAAACTAAAATTTTAGACTACATGAAAACAACCACTGTTCCAGAAGACTGGAGGTAGCAAGCACTGTACCTTTATTTAGAAGAGTCTCTACTGGTTATTCAGGGTATTACTTTGAAACGGTCATTAAAAGCAAAATAATAAAACAGCTGGATGTTCAGTACGCCACAGACTCTGATCAGCAGGATTTCTGCAGAGAAAACCTGTGTCTCGCTAATCTGCTAAGAATTATTTAAATCTACCAACAACATACTGACAAAGGATAATTTATTTTCATAATGAACCTGATGGAGACAAAGCAGGATACCAGCCAAGACAGAGCTCTGCTAAGAATGAGAGTAGCAACTCTCCCAGCTCGCGGGCCAGGTGGTTTATTCCCTTACTCCCAGGGTCTTTAGCAGGATTTGTTCCAGAAGTAAATGCTTAGAAATAGAAGAGTTTTACAACTGCTCAAATTTATGTTATGATCTTTATTAATGCAACGTATAAAGAATTTTTTTAAATTTTTAGAAAGAGTATTTTAATTAATAGTATTTTGCCAGCTAATTAAGTCAAGGTCAGCATTGAAAAGTCAACTTGTATACTAAGTTCAAAGCATGATTAATTAGCATTTCTCACTTTTTAAAAACACACTTCACAGGACCATATTATGTTTCATCACACTAAGAAAGCTTATATTTGCCTCCTAAATTCACTGCTTTTAAGACTATGATCCCTCCAGAACCTCAGTTTAGCTTGAATGGCTCATACTTTTCATCTTCACTATAGAAACCAATGATGATCTTGACTGTTGGTAAAAGAAGAAAGAAATAAAATCTTGAACTCACAAGTGACACAAATGCCCCCTAACTTTTGTTAGATTACTTACCAGATTCAAATGGAAGAGACAGAAACTCCATCTGTTGGGATAGTAATCACTGAAATAAAAAACTCCTAGAAAATACATTGTGTGAGAAGCTGAGTCTCTGAAAAAGCATGTCTAAGGCAAGGGCCGTGATAAGTGGCATCAGAAAGTTCCAAGCACTTTGAAATACAAGAGAGAACAAAGTTAGAAATTAAAAATCCTAATATCTGAAGCAAAGCATTTGAGATAGAAGATTAGGAAAATACCGTAACTAGAAATTAAAAGAAAGTAGCTAATTCAGAGAAAGGGATTAAACAAACCTCAATGAATTTTTGCAGGTTTACACAAAGGACACAGTTACTGAGCTTCAAGACATGACAGATATAATTTTATAGAAGAAAAAATGGCAGATGATAAAAAAAAAATGCTTGTTGATAGATTTCTGGAAGCAAAACCAAGGAAATAGGAATGTGAATGTTGTAATCCATAAGCAAAGCATGGAGCACCCTGAGTCCAACCTCTAAGCACCAGGCCAGGTATCCTTGCAGGCAGCCCTGGCAGAAAGGAGATTGAAGTGACAGGGCACATGTTAAGTATTAGGCTAATCCAGGTAACTAGCTTGCAGGTGCAACAAATAAGGCTGAAACGATGTTTTCTCAAAACAAGCAGCTGATTGGAAGCATATCTGAAAATTACTTCTAGTGGGTGTCTCATTACATTGCTTATCACTCAGATTATTCTCTTGACCTTTTAGTTGACTTCATTCAGAAAGTGCATGTGTGCTTTGTTGAATTCAGTCTTTTTTGTTTCATCTCATCCTTAGCTGTCACAGAATGGCTTTTCCACCTGGTAAAGAGCTTGTAGGCTTTATGCATGTCTTGTACCAGTGGGTTGTTCTGGTGTGTTTCCCAAAGATGTCATCAGAGGTAAACTTCAACAACTACTTGTGTTCAGGAGTATTTCCTTCTAAGCACTCACATGTTTATCTCTGAAAAGCAAATTACGCCAGATCTGATACTGGCGATATTTTGAACTGAAGCTTTCAGAGATGTTCCATTTTTCCCAATAGGTTAAAGCTGTCAGGGATGCATCTACCACATTTCAGCTGTTTGGAACCCAAAAAGTGTTGCAGGGGCAGCAAAAGGGCTGCTGCTACCAATGTCCCACCTGACCTGGTGCAAAAATGAAGATTATCCCAATCCTCCTGTGGTGACAGGGAGCAAGGTAGAAGTGTTGGGCCATGCATATGCATAGTACTTGTCTGTCTGAGAGAAATGAATCAAACTCAAGTATACAAAAAGGTCGTAAAAGTGGGATGAATTGTGAATTAATTTAGTTACATTAATAATTGTTTAGCTAGCTTGCTCAGATGTAATCCAGCTCCCATTTCTTTTGAGAGAATTAAAAAGGCTACGTATATGTATGTATGTATTTCTAAATAACAGCAGCAGTAAATGGTAATCCCCTGGTACCAGAAAATGTGCAAAACATCTTATTTTGCTTTTCTTTGGATTATTGCATTGATGTTAAATGTAATAATACAGCCATCCTCATAGGCAGTGAACAGACTGAGAGGGCCAAACTCTGCCTAGTTGCTGGTGGGCACAATTCCAGAAAACTAAACTTTGGATACTCTACCTGTCCAAAACTGTCTTCCTGAAGTTAGTAGAAGGTACAGTCCAGGACTTTATTTCTTGCAGAGAAAACTGAGAACCTGGGTGTTGGTGTAGATAGGCATGCTGATCCAACCAACATGAGCAGCAACAGTATCATCAGGCTCAAATTTGGAAACACAGATATCAGGTTGGTTATTTTAAAGGGATTTAAGGCTTCTTAATACAGGTGGAGAAGTGCTCGGAAGCACTGCATTTTCAGTTTTACATTGAACTGAATGAGAGCTTGGCCCATTCCTCCTGGACTTAACCATATCCCAGAGAGACACTGGGACCTTACTGACAGACCAAGGATAAATGAGTAGAAAGAAGGCTTTACAATGCCATGAGTAAGCAGTTCCCCTGTTCCGTTTCAGTAGCTTACACCTCGCGCTCAGCCTGCCATGGGGAGGAGACGTGGTGGTGTTCCCACCGTGCTCCTTTTGCCAAGAACCTCCAGGGCAACCAGCCCTGGGCTCCCGCTGCTGCCACAGGCTTCTCATTGCTGATAACTAATTATTTATAACTAACAAGTGCTGTCACCGTGTTCCCATTACTAATAATTACTTATTAGGATTATTGTTGTTACTACTATGCTAGCAGTAGGCTAAATCCCAAGCTCCCAACTCGGATTTTATTCACAGAATTATTCTCAGTGGGTAAAACCTGAATTTGGTATGATTATTTAGTCAGTGTCACTCTTCCATTTCCAGAGCTATGTGGCTACAGCATTTACCATTTACTACCAGTAATAAACTTACCTAGTTATTTTGCAAAAACAGATGAGCTGCTACTCTCTTCCTCTACTCTGAGGGCAGGGAAAGTAATTTCTAATCGTATTATTGTTTTGGTTTTTTATTTAAGAGTCAGAGAGAGGGTGACTCATGTTTCTGTTTGCAATTCAGCAGCTGCCTCCTACTGTCCCCCTGAATCATCAGTTTGGATGAAGCATTACTGCCATGGTCTTCATCATTTGTAGAAAGGGCGTAATTAACTGACCCTTCATTTCATAGCCTTATAAAACATTCTTGCACAATTGGGCTAGACAGCTTTTGTTTGGAAGGGCTGCAGTGAAATCTGAGAATTGGATTGTGAGAGGAATTTGCAGCGTCAAAAGAAGTTTAATCACAATTATTCTTTTCACTTCTTTTGGCCCTGTTTTAAGAACTTGCTTTGATATGAGGTTAGTATAGGAAAGAATAATGGTCATTTTAAAGGGATGTTTCTGCAGCCATAGCTGAACATTTTAAATAACTGCCATGTTTGACATGTCAGCCTCCTGAGTTTTCTTAACTTTCACTTAATGTAGAATTTGCTCTTAATTCTGGAAGATCAGTAAGTATCTGCTGTGCAAAAGAGTAGTAGTGACATAAAAAGTAGAGATACAAACTCTGAAAATTTGAAAACTTTGAAAAACTTTTGAAATGGAAATTGACAACTTTGAAAATTATTTGATACAAAAATTCAGGTATGCCCCCTTGTCACAGTCTTGTTTTCCGTGGTATCACCAATGAGGAATCCCTGTAAACGGCTGCTGATGACACAGATGAACGAAAACATCTGAAGTGCAGGTTCAGGTCCCACGTGCAAAACTAAAGGATGTCATTTTGATCCCCTTTTCATTAAGAGTATTGAGAACAACCTCCGAAACACTTTTGGGTCCTACCATAACCTAAACTTTTTGGATGCAGTTTTGAGTGCATAAAGTGGTTTATGGACTTAGTAAAGGCAGCCTGATTTCCAATACATTAAATGTTGACTGTGGGGATCTGAGACTTATGCCCCATTATTAAGCCTGACCTTTAGCATGCCCTGATGTTCAGCATCCTTCAGTAACTTTGAGAGGGAATTTCTGCCATGCTGCTTGTCATGTATGACTAACATAGCAATATGGTTGATTTTCAGCTCCTGTTATGTCCCCTCTGCATAAGAAGGGTTCTACAACAACAGTTACTAGTGACAAAAATAATAATCACCACCCTAATTTATGTATTATATACATGGGATTACAGGACATTATTTAACATCACATCTGCCCATAAAAATTAGAACTGTCCCCCCAAAATACAAATTAATTTTAATGCTTGAGGAAGGCTGCTAAGTAACAATAAAAAAATGCCATATTTATCAGGATTAGCACACTTAAAAGGAATACACAAAGCTTCATAAATCTTACATTGCTTATGCAATATGCAAACACTCATTTTATAAAAAATACATGACTTGTTATTAACAATCTTTTTACTGTGTCAAAGCAGATGTCACTACCAAAGAGCAATTATTGAGTATATTCCTCAAAATATGAAAAAAATAAAATCTTAAATTCATAAAATACAGATAAATAACCTCTTGGCTATCACAGTTCTACTGATTAGACACTAATTCCAGAGTACATAAAAAAATTATGCTTGCTGTAATTTCATGATATATTATATAAATATATCAGCATTACATAAGTATACTAATACCTATTTCTTATTTAATGTTATCCTTCCACAGGCACTAAAAGCAGAAAAATGTGCAGATCTATTTATTCATGCTTATAGAGGTCAGCATAAGATAACCAAGTTGTGATGAAAAGCACTGTTGTACTTGATCAACATAACTTAATATATAGGCAGCACAGTACTTCTGATGTCTTTTAATTGTTCTGTTCTCCGTTTTTAAAATACTTAGGTATTAAAAAAATGTGATATTAGGTGCTTTAATTAGACTGGTGTCACCTAATAAGCTTTATTAGATTTCAAAACACCGCTTTTTCATATCTCCTTAATCATTCCCCGAGTACAACATATATATGAATAATTCATTACAGACAAATAAAATAAATCATTTCCTGAGATGTTGCATATTTATTCAGGACTCAGAATCCCTTCCTTTAATAATTGTAGGTATATTTTGCTGAATTTGAGCTAGGGAAGTTAAGGCACAAACCCCGGCATTTTCCGCAGCAGCCCGTGGATGGTGTTTAGCTGAGGGCACAGCTGTTTGAACAGCTCTTTGTGCGGGTTACCAGGGAATGCCCACAGAAAGCCTGTTTGTGTGCTTTACTGAGGGAACTGGGAGGGGGGGGGGGGGGGTGGGGTGCTTCTTTGCATGCATTGAAATGTGTTTTCTACTCATGTTGTACAATCTCCTTCCACATTTTGAATCTCCTGGCACATTTTTATGCTCCTGTTGACCTCATCATCATCATATAAAACATGACTTGAAGAAAGAGAAAACAGGTGGAGGCTCAATTTTAGTGCTTCCCATTCTGCCCTCACTGCTTCTTCCCACCCGGCTGCCCTCCTTCTCCTCCCTCCCCCACTTCAGTTACCCAACAAAAAGCAACAAGTGAAAAACTAACCAAGGAAGTGTTTCACAAAAAAAATTCCATGGTACCCTTTCCCTGACACACACACAAAAGGCAGCCTTAGCAATAACCACAACCATCCAGCAAATCCAAAAAAGCCTACATAATGAACATAAGAAAGTGTGAACTGCTAAACTGTGTTATTCAGTTAGTTCTTGGCAGAACAGTTTTAACATAAATAGGTTTGACATTTGATTAGAAATAGACACTTTTTCTTTCTTTTTCTTTTTCTTTTTTCCTTCTTTTTTTCTTTCTCTTTTTCTTTCTCTTTTTCTTTTTTCTTTTTTTCTCTTTCTTCTTTTTTGTGTTAGAAATGAATTCTATTCAGAGCTCACCGGAGCACAGATAAATGCGAGCTAACATATTTTTAACTTGATTATGTTCTGAAGTGATGTATAGAGGCGCATTGCTACTGTAAGTGATTCCATGGAGAGAAAGGGAGAGGGAGGGAGGGAGGGACGGAGGGAGGAAGAGAAGGAAAAGCCCTCCACAGATATGATAAGGAAAGCTGGGATGAATTGTGGGCTCTGTTCTCTGTTATCCAAGGGTAGCTAGCTGCTGCTGCACTAAAGGCCTTTATTCCCTGCCTGTGGGAAAGTGGTGGGCGAAGGCTGCATTCTCAGTTACACTGCACATGCAGATTTTAATTAGCTGGATTAAAAACAAGACCGTATCATGTTCTTTAGCAGTATTCTATCTAGAAACAAAAGATTTTCTTTCCTGGCTTCTGCAAGCAGCACAGTACAGCATTAATAAAAAAAAGGTCATGGCAGTTCAAGATGAAAGGTCACACATGATAGAAACTCTATGTGAGGGGGACATCATGTTTATCTCTGTGATAAAGGAGCTCTGTCCAGGCAGGTCAGCGCAACGTGCCTCAGCAATAGGAAAATATAAACATATGGGGTGATAGATGGTGGAGTGGGGAGCTTGGCAAAGACAGTTCAGTTTGTGGAAGTAGAGAGAAAAAAAAAAGAAAAAAAAAAAGAGATAATTGTTAGAGAGAGAATATAAGCTGAAAGGATCAAGTTTTTAAAAAGTACAGAGGGTCAAAAAGAGCCCAAGGTGAAGCCTGGGCTGATGGCTGCAATAGCACAGCTCAGAGCCTGAGAAGTGTGAATAAGCATCAAGTCTGTGGTGATACCCTCTGCCAGCAGGCAGGGAATACCAGTTTGGGCCACTGGGCTATGTCCTCGCACAGCACAGGACATTCACACATGGGCAGAGCCTGCATTCTTCTGCCCATAAAAAGACCATCGAGATACTCATCCCTGGGTCAAGCTTCAAGCCTCGAATTCCAGAGGATCCCCAAACTGAGTGCTTGGGCTGAGATTGGGCTTTTTATGTTTTATTTGGGCCACGACAACTATTGAATTGGGTTTTTGTTCTTTTCTTTTGTTTTGTTTTTTGTTTAATGGAGAGCCAGGCTTTCCCTCAGTGAAGACCAAAGGAGCGTTAGCAACTCTCTAACCCGCAGCATTCAAGGCTTTACCCTAGAATGCACTGAGCACTTTCAACACTACTGTTATCAGTAGGAGGGAGATGCAAGCCCTCCTCGGCTTCTCACAAGATCAGACTGCAAAAATAAACACATTATGGCCTTGCAAATGTTAACTGAGCAGTGGTCTCACTAGGTCTGAGTAGAGCCACTGCCATATGCCAGCATCCATGGGAGAGTGCTTCAGGCTTGAGGGGCAACATGGAAAGGGAAGGGAAAGGGGGCCAAAGGTAGGTGAGGTCAAATGTTCCTCCTCTGCTTTGACATACTTCCTGCTTTTCAAAATCCAGCTCAGAAAAAAAAATAAAAATGATTGATTTCTAAGGAAATCATTCTGGGCAACAACTCCATTCTTTTCTTCATAACAATTTCATTAAGATTCTCACAGCCTGGGCGAGGTATGACTATGTACATATCTGGCTCCATAGCCTCTTTTATGAGACTGATCCATGAATAGGTCAATTAAAAAACAAAGAGTCTTTTTACCCTAAAAGGAACATTGGGCAAAAGCACACAATCAAGTTCTCATAGTTCAGCAAGGTGTTGCACATCAAATGACCCCATTAACAGCACACTCTTAGTCTGTAGCAAACCTGAGGCAAAATATGCGTTAGCTTAACTGTTGTTGAAATCAGTACTTGTTAGCTTTAGTAATTCAATCATATGTCTGAGCTCTAAGAAAAGTAAAGGCTAGTGCTAGAAACCAGAAACCTTCTGGATAAAACAATACAGTTTTTCATTTTGAGCAGCAATCAGTATAGTAGTTACCTACCAAACTGATAATGCAATGATTAAAAAGTCCCAATTCTGCTGCTGCTGTTGAGATCATTCGAAAATCATGGTTTAATTCAATACCTGTAGTTAATTTTCTGTAATCTCAGTAATACAGCATGGCCTAATATAATAATTTTGTATGATGAGCTTTTTAAACCTACTCGGCCTTCACTGCCGTTTATCTTTAGAATAGAGAAAAAGATTATAGCATGAACTGCCTGATTCTTATTTATATTGCTGCAGATGGAAGTATAGCATAGTACCATGAAGGACAGTGTTACACGGGATAATTGGGGTACCAGGTACGCAGAGTTAGCCCTAGAAACACAGAGCACCGGCTCCCCGAATTATCTCACACTATAGGACACTTAAGGCTTATCCAAACCCACTCCCAGTGCTCTGACTGTGAAAACATCATGATATAGGAGTGAACGCACTCATGTCCATTTTGCAGGGTTTAAATAAATTCCCTTCCCAGACATGTGAAAAAAGTTGCCACGGATGTCAAAGGGAGTTTTATGTTCCCATCAGTTCAGCGTGCTTATGTGACCTTGAGCACCTGGTGTGTTTGTATCTCAACACCTCACAGCTTTTTACCTTTTTATCCAAATGGGGTGTTGAGTCACAGAAGATCTTAGTTACTTGCTCAAAGCCATAGGAGAGCCTCCATCGGGGAAGAGAGCTGAAGGTGGCTTTTCCAGAATCTCAGCTTGTGTGAAAAACCTCTCAGTAGTTCAAAACTAACAACAAGTTTTGAGCAGGCAACAACCCAATTCTATTACTCTATGAGATTTAAAAAACGTCATTTCAGTACTCATTTGGCAAAAAACAGAATGAGAGAAAAAAGAATCCAGATGTGAAGGAGGTGAACAAATTAATAATTATACTTCTCAGGGGCTTCTGGCCACAGAGGCCAATAGGGGTTTTCTGTTGATTTCTGGCAGAATTACTGAGGTTTCACTCTGACACTAAATAAACTACACAGGACCAGTAAGGCATGGGCCTGAAACCGTCCATACTACTAAATTGGTCCCTGGCATAGTTTTGGCCCAAGGCTGCTTGTGCTCTTCCAGACAATGCCAAAGCACAGCTTAGGTATTAACCTGGGTCAGGGACCATCTCCAATAGGTATTTTGGATGTGGCCACTGTGATTTGGAGGGTGAGAGAGTTTAGCTGTGTGAATGCAAGCTCCTTCATGCCAGTTGGCCTCCAGGAGAAGTCTCTGACTAATTTTATTTAATAGTTTAGATGTAGTTAGTGTGTCCAGGTCTTCCTTTCCTTTCCAGTCTTGCCGAAGCCAGCAGTCAGTGCTCAGTCCAAACATTGGCAGTGTGACATGGCATCCAGCAGGGTGACAGGAGTAACATGATTTGACCATGCAGGTCTCATAATTGCAACACAGCTCATTATATTTTAAAGAAAAGCACTGTTATTTGAGGAATGAACTGAAGCAGACCTACAAGTAATAAACCACAACATAAAATGATACAAACAATTGAAGAATGAATAGGCCAATTTGTTTCAATTAATTACAGGGTAGTTCTCTGTTACTATAAAGCTGTCTGCACAATAAATAAATATATGTCTTTTTAATAAATACAAACTGTGATATTACATAAATTCCAGGTATACTGTTAACAACATTAAAAATAGAATCTCTTCCTTTAAGTATTGCACAAAACCTGGTAGGTTCTAGATGGAAGAAAACAACATTTTAAACAAAGACCTTCTCATTTAAAGCCATAATCATCAACATGTGGCTTATATGTAGTATGTGGCAGCTGCAACAACATTCATATCTCTGTGTGCCTGGTCTTAGGCAGAGCAAGGGAAGTGCTGAAAACAGTAGCATTCCTCATGGATCGGCTCCAGATCCCACAGAAGTCAGGGAGAATCTACCCTCCATGCTTACTTTCACACTCAGGCAGCGCAGCTAACATTGAGCAAACAGACCACAACTATGCAGCTCTCTCCCAGCAAGTCAGGCACATAAGAAAAGATTTCTATCCCCTCCCTAAAGTCAAGATTTTTGCAGGGAAAGGGAGAGAAGTGGAGAGGTGACACCACAGCCACCCAGTTGCTTCAGTAAGTCTGTCTTGCACTAACCCTGATATCTGTAAAGGCCTTGAAGCCCCCGAGATCCATTGCATAAATAGCCATGGTGGAGGTTGTTTTTGGGGGAGATGAGGGAGTATGGTTTTATTTATTATAATCCTTAATATGATGTTGCAAAACATTGTCCCTGCTAGGAATGAATACTCATAACAATATCAAATCATCACAACATGAACATGAGTCTTGGGCCCAGCTGGCTTACATGTTCTGGAAAGATCATTAGTTTAAAGTTTCTGCTGCTGGGAACTGAGAAACAATGACACCTCTCAGGAAACAAGTCCTTCTTTTCACCACTGCACTCCTGATGCTTCTGCCCCACTTCAGATTATTTTATGAGGAAAGAGAAGGGAAAATACTAGCTGATCTCTTCTCCAAAGAACGTGGCCATTGCACTGGATAAGAAGATAAGGGCTGGCTCACAAAGAAGATAAGATCCTTCTACAGCTTCCCAGTGACAGACCAGCTGCTAAGGACTGTGAAAGGTGAGCTCTGGCAATTTAAGAGATACAGCAGAGAGGCATCAAAAGTACATGTGTTTTTCCGTATCATACGTGCACATGAGCTAAAGTTCCTAAAGGAGAGCTCCAGCAGACATAGTTGTATCTACGTAGCAGTGAAGTGGATTGCAACTTTATCAGGTTCGGCTGGCTTAGCTTTCCCACAGTAAAAATACTTTGTGTCAACATGAGTCAAGCTAAGAACACAGATCCTCATTCCTTGCTCAGATGCATTCACCCAGATGTTTTCTATTTGCTCTACACTAGAAAGTCAATGTGAGGTAAGAAGCAGCACAGGAGACCTCCTATGGTGGTGCACCTCAAACTCTGAAGAAATGGTAGCCTATTGTGTGCAAACTTAAAATCACACTTGGGAGAGGTGACAGGAGGTAAATTAATTTCCAGGTAGTTTCTAAAGTATGTAATTCTGTTTTGTTGCTGGGGTTTTGTTTTTAAATTTGACAGCATTTTTGAGATTTAATTTCAAGTTCAGGGTGTCTGTTCCAACAAAAATACACACAAGTATGGACTCTGTAAACCTCTAACCTATATATTTGATTTGAAGCCCCAGAATTACCTTGGTAAATGACAAATCACTGAAAAAAACCCCAAAACATAACTGATATTAAATAATAAAAGGCAACAAATGAGAAACCTAAATAATTTCTTGAAAATCTGTTCTCTACGGATAAAAAATTAATAGACATTTTCTTTAGTGCTTCAGAACTGATAGTACTGTGGCATGCACAATGCAAACATGCTTTGCTCCCAAAGACCTGGCACCAGCATTGCTATTGTATAACACAGCTTTAAACCCGCTCTGAAGCAATGCTGTAAATCAGGACTCATTCCACCAAAGTCAATGGAGCTAAATGACCGTAAAACTGGTTTGAGAGAGAAATCAGGCTGTTAACCTCTAAGTAGAGCTTGCACTTGTCTCACAATCTTTGTTTAGTCAGGCTATACTTTATTCATGCAGAGTGTGAAATGAGAGCCTCAAGCTAGGAAATAAGTATTTGATTGTATTTGAGCTATGCGTGATATAACTTAATGATACTAAACTTTTAGCATAAACTTCTTGGCCCATATCCAATAACATTGCCTGAATTGGAATGGAGGTGTCTGATTCTAACCTCAAACAGCAACTTGGACCATCTTCTGCCCACACAGTCTAATGGTATGAGAACCCAAAAGCAACTACAGGCTTCCTTCTTTGACCTGGAAGTTCCCACAACATTTCCCCAGAAACACTTCAGTACCCACCAGGGAAACAAGAGAGATGATTTACCTATCAGATAGTGGTAGTAGATAGATTCTGGTTCTTTCTTTTGGGGATAACTTGATATTTTATGTTACACTATTATTGAAAACAGGAAACTGGGGCCAGGAACCAGAACCTCAGAATATCTACCATCCCCTCCACTTTTTAAAAATGGGCTTTACTTGATGTTGTATTCCTGAGAAGATATTTTTTACCTAAATTCTCAGTGGGCTGAGGTGCACAATATTGACTGTTGGCTGGCTGGAAGGAACTTCTCCCTTAGGAGCACTGAGGCACCTTCATTGCACTGTAGGATCAAAACATAGGTGTGCAATTTAGGTTGTCTAAACTGCTCTGCAGATGAAATAACATCCTCTGAATTCAGGTGTAGCGTTCGCTGCATATCAAGGTGCCACGACTAGATCACTGATCAACCCCAGACCAGGGAAAGAGACAGATAACACACACAGTGTGAGCGCCAACTTCTGCCTTTTATTGCGCAGTTAATTCCTTTTATACTAACAAGGGCAGGTGGGATTACAGGTACATCACAAGGCTGCGACTAACCCTCTAACTTTCCGTGACATCGCGAGATCTTCTGAATGCCGAACCCTACATTCAGGTCATGTGGCCCTATGTATCCATGGGCCAGGAGAATAATTCCTCCTTACAACAGACCTTTAAACTCAATGAAAACATCATCCTAATGCTTGGTAGCAGTCAGACAGCACACAGGTTGTCAGAAGTCCTTTGGAAGGGAAGGGAGAACAATGCAGAAGATGTCATTCTGCTGTTTCATAAGTTCATGGTGAATACTGAATACACCTCTGATCCCCTCACCTCCACAAAGGCATAGAAGAAGGAGGAGAGCTACAACAGGGTGCAACAAGGACTATCTGACATGTAGAAAAGCTTCTCTACATGGAGACTTTAGGTTGCAGAGGATTCCTCAGTTTGGAAAAAAGGTGACTGATGAGTAGTTGACATAAAATTATGAAAAAAATGGATAAAATATGAAGGAAAGAATTATTCAACATTTCTCATAACATAAAAGCTAGGAAAACATGCTAGACTAAGAAGACTAAGGAACATGCTGTTTTGTTTTATATGGCCACACGATGTTGTAAAGGTCAAAACTATTAAAAAGCCAAACAAAATACAGTTAGATATACTTTTAAAATAAGACCCATAGAGGGCTACTGAACATGGAGATATGGACTCCTTCACTTCTTTTTTCTTTGCATGCATTTTAAAGATCAGATCATTTCACTCCACTTAGAAGACATTCTAAAATCTATATAGTTTCATTAAGTTTGTACAAAATGCCTTAAGATTCACCACTGTCCAAGGTTATATATGAAGATAGCAGTTTTACATACATATTCAAAGAAAAAAATATTAACTAGATGTTAAGAAACTGCCACATTCAGATCTGGATTTTAAGTTCTTCACTGCTCTAAGGCATCTGGAACATATTTAATGATTAGTGTTATTAGCTATATGTTATGTGGTAATTTAATACAAATTGGGGACTGTGTGCAAAAATTGTTCAGAATGCAGCTCCTGATTTCTGGTTTCCAGCTACATTGTAATTTATTCATGGTGTTTGGTTTTGGCCCTTGTTTTAGTGGTGGAAAATCATGATAAAAGAGCCATAAAAAAAATGTGAGGAAAAATTCAAGGGAAATACACAGCTTGCTTTTTTTTTTTTTTTTTTTTTTTTTTCCTCCAGTCAGAGGTCCCAAAGAGCAAAGACAACCCCAGAGTTTTTGCAGCTCCAGCCCATAAGCCTCTGTCACTGCACAGAGGGGAGGAATATGTCAGAGAAGAAAGGGAAGAAGCCCTGGCCTGGGTCAAGCGGGTGCATTTCAAGGGTTTCACTGAGCTTGCACCCTGGCTGCCAGGCCACTCTGGTACCAAGTGCTCTTTCCTCTCTGTTTCAGTTTCTGTTTTCTCTAGGTGGTAAGGAGCTTTCTGTTTTATCACGGGGTAAATCTGGATTTGGCAGACACACAAAAAAAAGTGCATTTCACTTTCTCTGGGAAATGTAAACAGCATCACACCCAGCCAGCACTACCAGTTAGTGTAACAGCAGAGAAAGCTCTGGTTCATATCTGGATTTTGCCTCCTGAGTGGCACATACAGATGAAAAGTAAAATAATTAGTCTGAAAAGGTTCATCCATTTATTCTGCTGGCACAAAGACCTTCTTTGTTTTATTTTATGGGATCTTAAGGATCTCATTTCCCATTTTTGCTTATGTAAAAAAAAAGAAAGAAAGAAAGAAAGAAAGATGCTGCTGTGTAAAAAAAGCAGCCAACTTTAAAAGCATTCAGAGAGGGAGCAGTATTTCTGGCCTTCTGTTTGTGTGATTCCAATAGGTGTATTTAAATGTAAATGCTACCCTTTCACCCTTGAGCCACCTATTCTTGCAGCCAGCAGAAAGAGAGCATTCATTGTATAATGTCTTTATGAGGACAGATCTTATACTTAATTTCTCATGTGAATCAAACCCTTTTATAACACATTTTTGTGAGATTAAAAGAACAATATTAGTCTAGTGGCTCAGCAGCCAGATCACTGCTCTGTCACATGGGAGACGTGCATTCAAAGGGACGGCAGGCAACTTAGCAGGGAAGTGCATGACTGAAACTGCAGCCACAGAAAGATTCAGTCCTCCACTCTCACAGAATTGTTTAAGTTTGCATTATCTCCTCCCTCGGGCCAGCCAGAGCC
The DNA here is from genome assembly GCF_964188355.1 of Buteo buteo. Taxonomy (NCBI): domain Eukaryota; kingdom Metazoa; phylum Chordata; class Aves; order Accipitriformes; family Accipitridae; genus Buteo; species Buteo buteo. The sequence continues at coordinate 15,510,088 of NC_134182.1, forward strand.
ACCCTCTCTCCAGCTCCTTACTGGAAACTGTGGCCAGCTGCTGCTCCCTTACAGGGAGTTATTCGGAGAAGGACGTAAGACCCCAACTCTTTAAACCATCTGTGTTAACTTGCATTTGCACATTAGGGAAGATTTTCAAGAAGGAGAAGGGATACTTTTTTGAACAGGTATTTTCAAAGTCCCTTTGCCCAGTTTCACTCAGTGCCCATGCACTGAATCATAGTGTGTTCAGGTTGCACTCGTGGCACGTGGATGTCTGAACTGCACAGCTTGCGAGCAGGCGGCATCCGAGACTCTTAGCAGAGGTAGGACGTGACAATAAGATTGACAGAGTAGGCGCAGATCCTGTTATGTCAGGGTAGAGTCTCACAGAAGCCTAGGGAGCCCTAAGTGCTCTCTCCATATTAAGGAATTTATTTCCTGAGTGGGGAAAAGTCTCAGTTCATTTTGGCTAAACAAGTTGAAAACTAAATTAGTTAAGCATAGGCCAAGCAAATTGTTGCATCTTACTTTGCCCCCACTGAATCAAAATAAGATGTCATGTTTTTTTCAGAATAAATTTTTTTTATGGTTGCATGTGACAGACATCAGACTTCGGCTTCATGTCACCTCCACACCAACAAATACAATTCGGAGCATGGCTCTAAGACGGCTGCAAGACGGCTACATCATGTACTGGTGTATGTTCAGCACCGCTGATTACTAGAATTATTATTCTTTTTGTGATGCTGCTCAGAGGACGCAGTGATAGAAGGTCTTTGTGCAGAGTGACATTCAAATGCTTAAAAAGATGATATTTTTCTCCTTAGATCTCACAGTTCAAGTACAAGCCACGTTATTTTCTCATTCTTTACAAGCCGTGTGATGCAAGACAGAGGAGTCTGTGTATGCCGCAAGGGCAAGCACCAATGTCAGGCAGTCCCACTTACTTCCCTCACTTCCCCTTCCCTTGATACAGAGCATATGTCTCATTGTGGCACTAAGCAGATGAAAACAGGGGAAATAGCCTATTATTTTAGGAGGTGCAGGACGAAGCACCTGGAACACTGAAATACTTGGAAAGCACTTCTGTGAATGTTTTAGGCTGTAATATATTAAACAATTAAGAGGTGTTGGTATTTCTGTGCTCGAGGGCATTTAAAACAGGGAAGTCCCCTTTAAAGGCACCAGAGCGGAATGTGTATAGTCATGCTCTTTAAAAGAAAAACTACCTCTATTTTTTTTCCCCTCTTTCAGCAAAAAGTCCAAGTTTCAGCTGACTTGCTCTTTCAGCAGAGGAAATTAAGCCAGATTATTTTAATGCTGTTTTAAACAGTTAACTCCTCAAAAAAAAAAAAAAAAGTCCAAATAATAGAATTAGTTACCTTGAAAGCTCTACTCAGGTAATTTAGAAAATAGTTTTGCTAATAGCCTTAATGCATTGCTTGTATACCCAGGACTGTCAGCACTACAGGTTACTACAGGTTAATCAGTAAATTGCTGATACCAGCTACAACCAACCCTTAAGAAATCCAGAGTCTCTTACGTCTTTGCTTCTATTTTCCTGCCGATAAATCAGTATCTGCGCAACATCAAATTAGCAGGAAAGAATAAGAACTTAATACTGACAATTCTTAGCTGAGCACACAGTCAAAATTAAGTGTAGTTAATGAAAGCTTAGTTAATTCTTAGAAAGCTCCTCTTAGTGCACTTTAAAGTACATGAAAGTGAAATGCAAGTTCTTTTAGACAGGTAAACAGACAGGCATGCTCTCACACACACACACACACACACACACACAAGCCCACACATATGTAGTCTACATTTACATATATACACATCGATAAATTCCAAACAGACAAGCTCTAGGAAACTTTATAAGAGAAACAAGAAAAAAATTACCTACTGGTCTCTATAACGCCAACAAATGCACAAATTCTCTGGAAAACCTTTAAAATTGTCTATTCTAATATTTTGAAAGAATATGTTAGCAATCATTTTCACCAAAATATTTTTTCTAACCAAAAAAACCCCAAAAACTTAATAGAACCTAAAAATTATTAACAGTGGAAAATGCCTGCTTCAAGCTGCTTCTAAGAAAACAAATACAGGAATTGGCAACTTCTGTGCAGTTTTAGCTCCAAAGTAATTATGGCAGGCTTTTGCTTTAATCACTTATCTCAGGGCAGCTCATCAGACTAACAAGAAAAAGAAAAAAAAAAGTATTAAAACTTAGTGAGTTACTGGAATCTTCTGGAACTGAAAACTATACAGATGGTCTGCAACATATTTGTATAGAAGATGCCCAGTTGTTGATGGGTTTCCAACTATTATCGTAGCATAGTAAGAAGGCAGATACTGGGCAGTGAGCACTGAGCAACTGTTGTCACTGAGCCTTCCCCTCTTGGCTGCATCCCCACTCGCCCAATGAGCAGTTTTGGTCTCCCAGAGCAGAGACAAAGGTTGCTTTGGAGAAGCTGGGAAGCCTAAGAACACCATGTAGATTTAGGACTGGATAGGAGTTATTGTGTGGAGGCCATGCCCATTACTCATCCACTGGCAATGGGCTCTCTTCCTTTTGTCTAGAAAGACGGTAAACTTTCAATGCCATCTGAAAACAGAAGGCCTTTCACGGCTTGCAAGAACTCTGCCATCTCAATCATGTGAAAATATTGTAAACACTTTCCCAGCCCCCATTCAGCTGTCTGAAAAGCAGAGCTAGAAAACACTAAACAAAACGGGAAGGAAAGAAAAGGGTGTGCGTTGCGCACTTCATTTTGATTTATATTTTTTTACTCTGAATAGGAATTTTGCTTGGAATTTTCTTTTTTTTTCCTTAATGTTAGTGAACAGGGTTAAGTAGCTATTATGGAGAAAAGGCAGTTAAAAGCCTATTCTATGTTTTATTTAGAGAGAAAAAAAAGTCCAGTGCCCAGCAGTTTCTCTCCAGCAGAGCTTCTCTCATATTTTCTTACAGCCTCTGCAAGAATAGATTTCAAATGTGCTATGGGACTTGGATTTCTCTTTCAGTGCTTAGAATGACCCACCCCTATGAACTTTTTCCAGGAGGGTCTTCTCTCCAAACATTTAAACAACACGAGTGTTGTATTAGTGACATATCTTAATGTATACAATAAGGTGTACAGAATAGGAAGGGGTTCACAAGGAAGAATATGTTCAGAGAATACCTGCATGTGTGTACATATATGTTTACATGTCTATCAAACATACAACATATGCAAAAGTATATGTGTCATTTGCACAAAGTTCTTAAGCTACTCAATTTGCCTGATGACACCTTCTATATACATTGTGCTGGTGCGATATACCATTAACTCTGGACAGTTGTTTTTACAGGTGATTTCAGTGCATCATGTGGTTATGTAAAAGTGACGTAGTTCCTTACTGAAAAAAGATGTACTCATTCTCCTGAAGTCAGGGACTACTTGAAATTTCACAGTAACTTTGAACCACAGTAACACATTAGCATCTCAATTCTTCACTATTTGAAGTGTGAGGTTTTCATTTAGGTCGGTCAACTTAACACTGGAGAAGGGCAAAGAAAAACAACTATGCTGGTGGGAAATGCACTTTGTTCCCTTGTGTAGAAATCTTGCTCTAGAACAAGATTTCTGGTCCAGTTTGGTTCCTGATCCAATTCTGAACAGAGCAAGAGAAGGTAAGCCTGGAAGTATTCCTGCTCCCTCAGAGGCAAACCCCCTGCTCCTGACCTAGGAAAGGGTCAGCTGTCATCAGTGACTTCCAGAGGGATGTACCAGGGAGGATATTTCTTGTGAGTGCGCACTGATGGAAGCCAGTCCCTGACAGGCTAGTGAGAACTGACTGCTATAGGATCACACCATATAGAGGTGGGAGGATCACCTACTTGATTTCCCCTCACTCTGCTGTGGATACAGACAGTTTGCTGACTGAAAAGGAGACTTTATTATTTAAGCAGAGGGATATGAGTTTGTAGACCAGTTTTGCTATCCAAGTAACAGCAAATGTAAAAATGCAAATCAAGTGATTCATTCAAGCATGCTCGGTGCTCTGTTCCCCATCAGGCATGTCCAGCTAGGCTGTCCCTTGACATCCCTGTGTACACAGGAGTCCATGTGCACAAGAAGCAGGTAGATCTGGGAGCTTACTGTGCTCTTGGATGTTCCTCAGACCTCTCTTGAGGTTGATTTTGGTACGCTTATTTGGTATCTTAGGACTTTCTGCTCTGGCTTCTGCCCTACAAGAGAAAAGACTATGCCTTTCCCTGTCCTAGAGATGCACTCCTTTGTGCTGGTGAAATCAGCAGCTACTCAATAAGTTGACATTCCTGTTCCTGATTTAAGTAGAATTCAAGGACTATAATGCAGAAAAATGCATGAGAAGTTGTTACCAAGTAGTGTCAGATGTAGCTCATTGGGAGGGTAGGTTCTCCTCACCATCTCTCAGTATACACATTATGCATCAGTATGGCCCATTTAAGAGTTTTAGAAGTTCAGCACTTTAATTCCATGCCCCCCCCCCCAAAAAGGAGTGTGTATTAGTACGCTTATATAGTCACTTAGTCTTTCTATACACACAGTGTGAACACACGATCATAGGTTAGAGAGCGAGGAAAGTAGTTGTCAATAACTGAAGCAGGCGTTGATAAACTGACATGTTTTAAACTCACAAATGCATTCCTTGGGACTGCCTTGCACATGCTATCTCAATACTTCCCTCCTCCCCTTTCCATTTTATAAAAAGAAGCTGAAAAAAATTAGAATTTTATGAGGGTCCAAATAAAAACCTTCACTAAAATTGAAAACAAGACATGGATGTAGAAGCATATGGAAGGTTTATGAGAGTAGAGGAGGAAAAAAAAAAAAAGATCCCAAGGCAATAAAAACCTGTCCAACTCTTTCTTGGTCTTTACAAACCCAAAATTACAAGAGACAGATGAAGAACTTTGCTATACAATACAGTACTGGTACATCTTCCAGCAAAGAGACATTATCGTTTTCTTACTCATTCCTCTGATGCAAGGTATCCTAGTTAGAACTGCTCTTAGGATCCATTTTCTGACTTTCTTTATAAAATACTTCAAAGTTATACATGGAAATGAGATACCTTTCTGCTTTGATCCTTAGTGTAAGGGTAACCAAGCAGAAGTGGCTTCCTGGCCTTTCATACAGTTTGCTTTGGAACTAAACACTGGACTCTCTGAATTCTGTAACTAGCATTTTAAGTGTTTTAAGGGATAAAGGCAGTTTTGTTTAATTTATATTTTCATCTTTGTTCCAAACCTCAAAGTGATTAATTCTGGTTACTGTATACACAGTTTTACTCCAATTTTTTTTTTCACACTACTTCTCCCATTCTCCCCACTCCCCCATTCCAGAATGGTGTGGGTACATGATTTTGTTTAGCTAAATGATAGAGTGGCTATTAAGGATTGTTTTGCTTTGTTTTTAAATACAATACTCCACATTCCAGACATTTCTACCAGACACAGTGGTTTGGAAATAAAGAACACTGCAAGCGATGAAATTTGGGTCTGGCTCTAAATTATTGCAAAATACTTGAAGAACTTTTAGATTTTTCCTCTCTAAGATGACCCAAACTTGAGGGCTAAGCTATGGGGATATTTGTTAGGTTAGAAGTGACAATCCTGTAGTACGTTTTGTTCTATGAGAATAAATGCAGGTTCCGTGCTCAGTGCCCAAATAAGGCCTATGAACTGCTAATTTCCATTTATAGAGGACACAAATGATACCGACCAGTGACAGACAATATTATATTGGCTTAGAAGTTTACCGATTTTACATTCCTGTTAAATTGATCAGTTGTGAAATGGTTAATAGTGCTAGCCATTAAATTATCCTTGCTTCTGATACCCACTTAAAAATGAATTCAAAGTGCGTGCCATGGGTGGCAAGGATTGCTCATCATGCCCCATACCTCAGCTGCCAAAGCCAAACAAATTCTGAAAATAAGGTGAGAAAACAAAGGTGAAGACATCCCATATCACAGTGGGGGAGGTGTATTTACAGAACAGACATGCTCATGGTCTGGGGAGGTGGCGTTCCTACAGAGAAGTTGCCACAAAGGCTCTGTGCTCGTAAGATTCACTCCAGCTTGGAAACAAGGATGTATATAAACAGCACAGAGAGAAACATCTAAAGGGACCTGGGGTTTTGCATCTTCCTTTAGATATAATCTTGCTGAAACTCAGGAGACCTTTCCTGGGAGTGCTATGACTTAATCAAACACCATGGAAATATCATTCTTCCAAAGGAAAAACAAACACAAACAAACAATATTGTGACACACAATTCATTACGAGCCCTTGTTTGCATCGTGTCTTTCAGAAGTTGAGAAGAATGAGTATTCTTGGATCTTCTATCATTAGATAGGACAGTGAAAAGAGCATTCAGACCTTGAACAGGATTGTGCCTGACTACTATTTTATTAGAGTTTTGAATGTCCCTTGATTCCTTCTCTTTTTCTATTTTGGCCCCAATCCATGGCTCTCTGTGTGCAGTCCCACTGACTTATTCAAGACATGCTCCTCAGGTATCTGTAGAGGTGGTGGAACATCACAGCTATCAGATATTGAACAAGGTATTCATAATTATTCAAAGATGGGCCATCTGAAAAACTCGACTACTGAACAAATATGAACTCCTTACATCTCTCCTTATGCCATAAAGGATGAACTTGAACAGGGTAGCAGGTTAATATTCCACAAGAATTAGCTTTAGTTTGATGTTAGGGATTTGAAAATAATGATAAAAAGTTTATTTTCTTTTCATTTATTACAATGGCTGTAACAAGTTCTGACTTTTTTCAGAGTCTATTCATAATAGATATTGTTTCACCCTAATTATTTTGCCACACAAAATACACCTAAATACTGTCACAGTGAAGAGCACTATAGGGAAGATCAAGCAGTTCTGTGGCTCTCTTAAGGTCTTCTGGACCACAATCCCAAGCAAAGATAGGAATCCTTCTGAAGCATGGTGCCTAGCCAGACTTCACACCTTTCTACAGTGGTGTTAGGTGGCAACAAGTCCCTTTCCAAGGCACACAGTTTTCCTGGGTAAGGCATAAGGGACCAGCACTACATTCAGCTCTAAGGAGTCTCCCGAAAGGAAGATGGCTAGAAGTTCATCATTGTGGACCTATCCCACAATTTCCAAAGGCAAATCTTGCCTCTATTCCTTCCCCTCCATCCCCTCCACACAGTTTATGTTGCCTGCCGCCCCAAACATCTATATTTCCCCCCCTCTATGAGACATGTAAGACAAGTCTAAACACAGCTGTCAAGTTCTAAAATCAGCATCAAAGCTCAGTAAAAGCAAGAGCGAAAAACAATATGCTTTGTTAAACAATACTGCCTCAGATCTCAAAGGGTTATACAATGAAAGTAATACCCCTTTTGAGTTCTGTATATGGCAAGCATTACCTAACATCCTCAGTCAGAACCCCACTGTTTATGAGGTGATGAGAATAGAATACAGCTCCCTCTTGTCAGTAGGACATCTCCACTGCGCTGCAGGAAATTTTTTTGTTATATTTCAGACGTATTGAATCTTCTAGACATTAGAAATGTAAAACATGCACTGTGCGCTCTGGAGCCATCACCATTCTTGGTCAGCTCATAGGTTTTCCAAGGTCACAGAAAATAGTCTTCTACATCATAAGTCTTACCTTTAGGCCATTTTACTCCTCCACAGGAACCTGAAAGGACTTAAACAGATTTATCAAACCAGAAATGGAAACATTTATGTTTGGAAACATTGGTATTTCTAAACATTTCTTATTTCTTTCCTTCCCCACTGATACTGATTCCCAGTCTTTGAGCCATGTGAAGTGGTTTAAAAGTTACTTCTCAGGAGAAAAGTTTGCCTGCTAAATCACCCCCACCCCCCCCACCCCCCCACCCCCATGGTTAAGGCTTTCTGCTGCACTACTGGTACTATTATCATTATGTATTTGTATTTATATGTTTGTTTGTTTGTTACATATTCATTTTTTCCTATACAAGTCAGCATTTTTTTTGTTTTATAAACATCAATTTTTATGGTTAGTATGAATTCTAATGATGATCTAATATGATCACCTATTTAATATAAGCTACAGAATTCACCAGTTTGTTGTCACCCTGGTGCCAGTATATTTCTTCAAACTGCAATAAAGATGCAGACAGGCACCTGAAAAGCTTTTATTGGAAAGTCCATTTCTTCTCTCAGTTGAGCAGCCAGGGAGGGAAGCGTAGACCAGATGTCACAGACCCCCAGCACCTGCTCTTCAGGTGTCTGGGGCAAGCCTGGTCCTCTCCAGAGCCTCCCCAATGCTTTTCTGTGAAGGACTCTAAGCCACTGTGTTGGCACAGAGGCAACAAGTTCAGGAGGAAAAAAGAAAAGCATGTTGAATGGCACAACAAGACTTTTTTTTTTCTTCTGTTTTTAAACACACAAACGACCAGGTGAGTTGCCCAACTTTTGGCCTAAAGGGTCTCTGAGTGGGCAAATAAACCTCAACATTTGCTCACGTGCAGCAGGATAGATGCAGCCAGAAATGTGTTTGGTAACACTGCCACTCTTCAGCAGGGTGAGGGTCTGCTCTTTTATCACAGCCACGTATGGAACACTTTTTGCTGTTACTCCATTTCAGTTGACGCTTTACTTTTTACTTGATAACAGTGTGTGCAATACTCCATACTGCAAGTGTGAGCAAGGAATGCGAAATACACCTAATGCTGAGCTACTGTTATCATATATTCCCTGGAAATGGGAACGGGTTTGCAAGCATCACAGCAGACAGTCCTCATTTCAGATTATAAAAGAAAGGAGAAGAGACAAACTTAAGACTAAACAACACAAACAAGTTTTCTCCTGCAGAGAGGTCGCAAGACAAGAGCATAAGCTGTGCTCTTCCTTCTAGGTTACTCACCAGGAGACAGAGACAATAATCCAGCAGCCATAGTATATTATTTAGCAATAAAGAGATGAAGACCACTGCTTGCCATTCTCCCTCTCTACAGTCCTTGCTGTTTTTCCTCAAATGTACAGGAAACCTTCTTCAGCACAAGAGGCATCTGCTTACTACACAGAATCATCCGGGCCACCCCTGCACTGCACAGTCTGTTAAAGATGTAGGGGGCTGGACATGGTAATAAGGAATGAAGACACCCGAGTTATTCAGCCATAAAGGCAGCTTGATGCTCCTCCACTGTGAACAGGTGATTCATCAGAAACAACAGGGGAGGAATGACAGACGTTTTAGGGTCCAGGCAGGAAGACTATTAGTATTTTAGCTGGTCTTCAATAAAACAAAAGTGGAGGAATAAGAGGAAAAAGATCACTTTTCTCTTGGTTCGAAATAGCTATTCTGTGGTGCCACATTTCAAAGTCTACTCTAGGTGAGCATCCCAGGCGATCAGCCAAATAAATATATGATTTGAATATTCCAGAAATACATACACTTTCCTCAAAATGATTCTTTCCTTCCCGTTGTGAAACCCACTCCCTCCACAAGTGAGGGGCTGTGCAACTACGAGCACCCTGGGACTGTTTCCCCATCCATGACATCATACCATGAGCAGCTTATCATTGCAAAATGCCTGGAGTTCCACAGAGAAAAAAAAGAAAACACACACACTACCCCTACCTCCACCTCCTCCTAGTGCTTGGCTAGGCTTGTAGTTCTCAGCCTGGCTTTTGCTGTTATACCCAGTTTGAGCCTAAGCAAATTCCAATCCACTGCTCCCTCTGAGGATCCCATTTATTTAAACAAGTGGGACCAGAATTGCTGTACTTCCCAAAGTGCTGTTGCAGCTGAACCAGCTTATAAAGCAGTTCTGCTACAGGTAGCAATTAAGAACATGCAATGGGGAATTTCACACTGCAAAGGGGCGAGAGCAACACAGCAGCCATTGCTAGAGCTTCAGTACTGGCAAAGTCAAAAGCAACACTTAGCTGCTCTGTAACTTCCTTAACTCAAAAGACTATTAGCTGGAATTGTTGCATAAACTTAATAACAGGGTTTGTTTGGTTGTTTTTTGGTTGTTTTTTTTTTTTCTTTATTTAGAGGCTGTCCCACCATTCTATTATCTGTCATTAATTTTCCATATGTTCCCCTCAGCACTGCTCTTAGGCTGGGTTCGGTTTACAGAGTTGGATCAGATTTCTTTACAAGCCAGGACATTTGCTGGCTTGCTTACTAGCTTGAGGCCAGTTGTGTTTGAGTGAGGCCCAAGCAAAACAAGCGAGATTTGGTGACTTTCCAGTGACTAGGCACCAAATCTGCATGATCCAAGGTTGTTGGCTTTTAAAAGTTTAAAATTTTTAAAGTAGAAGTTCTTTCATTATTTCAGATTATTTTTTTAAAAACAGCTGCTGGCTGATACTTGCTTAAATACTGCAGCATCCCTCTGCTTACTGTAAAGCAGAGCTTTTTGTTCTGTTTTCTTTACACTAACCATAAGGCAACAGTTTCTTGGTTATCTATATTTTTAATCACAGATGGGCAAATGCACTGGTATATTTGGAAGAAATAAACTGATGAGAAGGAGATCAATGAACCGTTTTGTTTCCAGTATTTGTACTAGATAATAAAGTCTAGTGTTTGCAGCTCTTTCTCTCAAAGGCATGCAGATTTCATGTGAAACCCTCCTCTAATTCAAATCTGACTTCTAGAAACATTTCTTACACTGTCACAATCTGTGAATCAATAAAAAGTAATTAAAAGTGAAGTGTCCTTCCATCTAAGCCTTAAAAGTAAAATAATGAGTACCTGAATAATCACTGATCCTCTAACTATATCCCTGATTATTTAATTCTTTTTTTTTTTTCTCCCTGTTTTTAGCTTTATTATTCTTGGCACACCTGAAATGTATTTAAATTATCTGGGACAAGGACTATTGTAAATTGCCAAGAATATTTGGGGGCCTTAAGGAAATTCTAAAGTAGAACTGCAAAAGTAATTTGACACCGAAGGACCTCCAGACCTTTGAAAATCCCCCATTTTATACTCACCACCACATATGTACAGAAATTTAAGGTAGTAGAACCAGATACAGTCCAAACATGACACAAAATGAAAATACCAGTATTAGATACTGTGTTTCAGGTTTAGTCAAACACAGAGTAGCAGGTTAGTAAGAAGTAGTTTGAAAATACCTTGAATGCAAAGGGATTCTCACAAAAGTGTACATCTTGTCTGTCCTTAGCTGGTGCAAAGGCATTCCCTGATTTAGCTTCATAAATTTAAGCAGTGTGGTATAGCTGCTGTAACAGATGGCATGTGAAAGTTATATGAATGCTGCATATAAATGTAATATTGTCCATATTGTTATTAGTAGTAGCACCTATCAAGGTAACCAAGCACAAGACCCTGTAGAGCTAAACATTTACATAAATGCAGATAAATATTTTGTTCCATACACAAGCAGTGTGAGGTCCCACAGCGCTGAAAACTGCAGCTCCTGACTGCTAGGAGTGCGCTTGTGTGCTGGGATCGAGAGATTTGGGAGGCAGAGAATATAGATACCCCACAGAGAGGGCTGAGCAGGAGCTGCCCATATTAGCCATTAGGAAATGTGGAGGTTATTTGACTTAGCTTAAGCCTCTCTGGAATTTAGTTGCCTATCTCAAGGCAGAGATCTCCACCCTCCTCCACTGCTATCCAGACCTCCTCCACCAAAACAGTAAGAGAAGTGGGTGCTGTTGCTGCCAGGCCTGTTTTACTCAATCGCTACAACTGGACCACGCCCTCAGACTGGGGAGATTCGGGCTCAGCTCCCTCTAGGCGTGACGGGATTTGAACCTGTGTTATTCACACCTGTGCTAAAAACGATCAGGCTACATGTTATCCTGCTCTGGAAAGTTCCTCCTAAAGCTGTTTCTTTTGGCGTGCTTAGGAAACGAACCTAAGGAAACAAACCTAAACCAAACATCATATCAACTCTTTTTTATTTTTGTCTTTCACATTTAATCTTCTTAAAGGGACAATTTATTCACTATCTGAGGCTATTTACAAAGTAAGTACTTCCTTAAATACGGCACCATTGCAATGTCCTAAACTGCATGTGCTTCCCCACAAAGCAAATTAGAGTTTGATGAAAGAAGGGTTAAATAAATAGTCCAACATAAAGAAGAGAGAGGAACTACCATAGTCAACTCAGGGCCTGGAAGTGTTCTGCAGAACCCAGCAGCTCATCCCACCAAACCACAGGGATCTCCTTTTTCTTGTGTTTGCTTTACGATTTATGACACAGGGAGGAAGGGAAGAAGATTGCAAGAGGGGGACAGGTGAGGAAGAAAACAGAAAGACTCAGTGGCAAAAGGAAAAGGCAGATTTGCAAGTCATCGGCAAAAGTGCAGTTGTTTGGATATTATACCCTGTGGTAGGTCAGACAGAGTGTAAAGAGGAGAGGGGACAGTCCACATACAGCTCTCACTGAGATCCCTGCAGAGATCAGAACTACTGCAGAACCACCAAATAACCACCACCAACCACTAAATGTGGAGCTGAGAGAGAAAAAAGAAAATTAGGGGGGATAGCTGGGAAAGAACAGTCACAGGAGCCAAGAAAGGGCAAGATTTCAAGGAGTCTATGGTGTGAACAGCATTAAGAGCAAGTGATAGGTAAAGAAAGATGAGGTTGCAGAATAGACCTGTGACTGGATCAGGAAAATCCCAGCGGGGGATTAACTACACACTACGGGTTTCTGTGCTTAGATACAAAAAGCTTTACAAACCAGATTGTTGGCAAAATTTCATGAGTCCCACAATGGAATAATTAAAATAAAACTGTTCACTGAAGTTATTTTTGGTGGGCATGTTTGGATCAGAGAGCGCAGTTGTTGAGCACAGTATAACACATGCCAAAAGTCCTATTATGTGCCTGCCCCTGGGCCCTGCCATACTTGGAAATATGTTCAAAAACTGTGGTAGAGAGTCCTTATTGGCTTCACACTTGAAGGACAAACCAGTGCTACACATTTCAGCTGGAGGTCGCTGTGCTGATCCTGAGCCATTTCTCCAGGAGGCAGAGGCCTTCTCAGTTGAGTCCAGGCAGGGAGACGTTTGCTCTGTGGTGACCTTCGTATCTGATGAAATGGGGTGCTCATACCAAAATACCTTCACAGCTGAAACAGGCTGGCAAACTAGATGGTAAATCATTTAAGACCCATTAGAAAAATATCACCCCACTCAGGTATAACATTTTTGTTTTCTTGAAGTGGAGTTCCTCAAAGGACCCTGCAGATAAGCCGTGTGCTTTTCTGAATGTTCCCTAACCACATGCTTTTTTCCTGAAAAAACACATAGTTCAAAAGTTGCTGTAAATGGAGACAAACAGAATACAAAACAAGTTCTGAAACAAGTGTGAACCAGAAATTTCAGAGGAGGAGACAGAAGACACCTTTTGATTAAGGATATTGGGCCCAGAGGCTATAATTGCTTGTATGGAAAACTGCTAGACATCTAACCAAATTCAAACTTCTTTAAACCCAAACACTAGGTATATGGCTTGAAGTTGCTGAAGCAAACTTGAAGCATTGCAAGAAACAACTGTCGCTGCCTATCTGCCAGGGACCATCGCCTCCTAGGAACAGAAACGCAGAGCACATACCTAATTTGTTAACTGTTCTAGTGAAACCATACCCACAGTACAATACTGCTTCTCCCCTGCAGTAGACCTATGCCAGCAACTTTTTCCTCAGGAATGTCTCCTTCCTTCAGCACAACAGCTCCTGATGACTCACAACAGGGCAAATTGCTTTCCTTTTCTCCAAAGGTTATTTTTTCCTCAACACTTGACAATGCAGGTTGACCCTACTTGCTGTTATGCAGATACAGCCTCCAGACAGTGATTTTCCAAATCAGGCTTTTACTGAAAAAGAAAAGAAAACAAATCTGAGAAGGACCTTAAAAAGGAAAGAGAAGAGATACATATCTTTACTTGTTGAGTGTTTGGGTTTTTTTGGAGGGGAGTGGTTGTAATTTGCCAAATTCTTATTTAAACAGCTTAGAATTACTTAGCGTTTAACTCAGCCACGAAAGTGTTAACTAGCACACGTATGAGGGCTGAGACCAGGTTCTTGAGAACTGCTGTATTTCTGTCATCTGAAAGTAAAACACTGAGTTAGGAAAATCCAAATGGTGGCTTCATCCTCAGAATGACAGCAGAAGGAAAAATATTTGCACTTTTCCCCCTCTAAGGAGAAGATTGGAAAGGAGCAGTTCTCCTAAGACACTCCCTTTATTCTCTTGACAGCAAGAGCTGTACTGCTGAGACTGTCTCTAGTCACACGTTACTAATACCCCAACTTCTCCTGTCTGCAGCCCGTGCTGCAAATATTGTTTTCCCCAGAAATCACAATGTTAATTGGCCTTATTTTGTGAACACCAGACTCCTCTGCTCCATACCTCTGCAGGTGATTTCTGTTCAACAGGTTCTCAGAAGCTACACAGCAGAGCCAGGACTTGTCTAGAGTTTGCAGAGACAAAGTCTTCCTCCAGCTGCACCTATATAGCTCTGTTACACCCTCCGCTGTCATGGATGTTATTTTGTACATCAGAAAAAATTATCATCTCAATAATCTCTACTGATCTTTTTTTTGTTCAACATCTGAATCTGAGACTTCTGGGGTCAATTATGACTTCCTAAAAATGCAGCCTGGATTCAGACACACTGTTTTCTCTGACATTGCTTCTCACTATTCTTAAAAATAAATAAACATCTATTAAAATAACCACACTGCTCTCTTTCAATGAAAATCTTACCTTGAACTGCTCATTTTCTGCAATACCCATTTAAAACATTAACCGCAGTACAATTACTGCTGCGCTTAGGCTGTGCTGATCAGTATCGCTGCGTTTGTACTCCCTCCTCTTGTCTGTCTCCATCTCCTGACTCTTTGTTGTATGTTTAGACTGTGAGCTCTTTAGCACAGAGATTGTCTTTAGCTTCTCAGTCTGGACAGGAGCTAGCACCATCAACCTAAGTGCTAAACTAATATAAAGGATTAACAGGGAAGACAGCTTTGCTTTGTTTATGAGAGACTGGTCTACTCATGACATGTTGGAGTTCATTGTGCACAGATGGGAGAAACATTATTTGTACAAGAGACATTAGACATCAATCTGAATTTTAATCTACAATGTTCAAAATATTATTGTGAATACTTTGATGTCTTGCTAAAATTTGGGACATCTTAAGGATAATCTTCTTTAAATGCTTTTGACATAGCGTATGTCATAAATACCACTTCCAAGTACATCTTTTCAGTTTCTTTCTTCTCAACTTCTCCTGCCTGGAAAGAAGTATTGATTTTGAAAGATTCAGGGGCCCCAGACTCAGGGCCAGATTCTGTTCTCCTTGGCAGGTCTGTAAAACCAGAGCAAGTCCACTGACCAAAGCTGAGCTCCAGGGAGGAAAAACAGTATTTAACACTTTTATGGGTCCCATGCTTTGTTATATTCTCAGCTCCCTCCACAACCTCTTTAAAACACAACACCAAAATACCTGACACTTACATTGATGGGCTCATGAGCAGCAGGGAGCTGTGTGGGAGCACCCATGCTGGTCAGAGGCTCCCTCGCGCTACCAAGGGGCTGTCAACAGAAATGGCACAGCAGCTCAGCCTGTCTGATTTGGTAAAGTTGCTATAGATAGACTCTCTGCTGCCTTATTTATTTTCATACTGCAGAAATATGAGTTACTGTGGTAAAAGTTTCCATAGAGTGGGAGATTCCCAAGCTGGGTCTTCGGAGGTTTTCACTTCTTGCTAGCAGGGCCTGGGTGCAGTTTACACAGACCAGCTGATGGGCTCCCACATTGAAACCAGCCAGCCAGTTTGCACAAGTCTCTCATTCTAAAATATGTGTAATTTATTTGAGCTGATAGAGAGGATAAGAATCAACTGTCTGTCTCCCAGTTAATAAAAAACATACAATGAGAGCAGAGCTCTGCCAGCATATCTTGTTTACCCAAAAATGTTTGGCATTAAATGTGAAATCGGAAATGAACTCATTATCTGATTATTTTCATTTTGAAGAATTAAGTGCTTTGGGGGAAAGGCTTGTCTTAAACAGTCCACTCATATGGATGACTAATTGCAAATACATATCTCTGAAGAATACAGCAAATGCTCGTGACTCCCAGGGTAGGACATAGCACTATCAATTTGGACAAAAACGTTAGGAGTATCCTCTCACATGACTTACTTCAAAACAGAAGGAAATCCATTTAAGCTAGCAGCATCATGCCCATACAGGTGAGAAGAAAAAAGTTTCAAAAAAGGCTATGCCCTGTAATTCTTAGCCAGGCAATATGGATAAGAAGTGCTTAACAATTACTTGTAGTATATTTGCCCCTTCCCCTCCAAAAAGATAATTATATAGCAGTATGGATAGTTATAACTTTCTAGATGTAAAAGTATGTTGAAAACAGGATCCCTCAGTGGTATAAATGAACATACCTCAGTGAAAATTAAGCAAATGGAATCAGATACCCATTCAGGGCTAATAATGTTTTAGGAAAACTTCCCATTCTTGCACCAAACCCAGGTCACTCAGGATTAAGAGAACTGCTTTCAAGACAGCCCATTGGGCTGCATCCTTTTGTTTCTCTCCTGCTGCTTCTTTGCTCCATTCTCATCTGTTTGATCTTAGCTTTCAGTGTTTTCTGGTTAGCCCTCTCCGTAGCTGGCTCAACAGCTGCTGCTCCTTCTAGGGCTGCTGAGTGCCTCCTCTGTACTCAAAATGCTGCTTTCTTTTCCTGTTGGCGACTGGGGTGAATTTCAGAAAGGGTACCATGGAGCCCTCCACTGTGTGTCAGCACTGTGCAAGTTAAACAAGCATGTGTCCTCCACTGAACATTTGGCTCTTTCCTTTTTACTCCAAATATCCCCATTCTCATGTGCCCTGTGAACCTATCTGCAATATCACAGTGTGCATGGCTTAAACTTCCCTTTCCTCTTAACTACATTTTATTTTTTTTTAATTTCTCTTTTTTTTTTTGGCTAGCCCAGCAATCTAGAGGCAAAAGTACATTGAGTGGTGTCCAGGAAGGCAGCAAACATCCCAAGATGATTCTGGGCTGCCCAGCAAGCCAACACATTGCTTCACAGACTTCTCACAGCCCACAGGCTGTGTGTAGCATAGGCAGGGACAGCCCAGATGCCTTCCCTCCAACTCAGCCAGTATGCAGAGCAAGTATCCAACAATTAGTCAGCTGAATCACTGCACACTTGGTCCCTATCACTCAGTTCAGATATCTTTACAGAGCAGATCTAGTCAGGAATGAGAAGTTATGTTGTCTGGGTGAATAGCATTAGGGTCCCTAAAACTCTGCAACTACCATTTGTGATTCTTCCTTAGTCTATGTTCTCCATTAGTTAGGGTGGATGGGGAGAATACAACTCCCCAGATCATGCCTTTAAACTTAAGTAATTTCAAAGGACAGACCCATCAACTGCAGTACTCACTCTCTGTGATCACATAAGAATGACACAGTATTTTGCAGGAAAATTCACAAATGTAGGTAGAATTCTAAAAAAAAAAAATATCATTGCAGATATAGCCTATAAAAGAACATTATGGGAAAAAACAAACCCTGAAAATGTTATGTTCACACCAGCAAAGATACACATTCCCAGCCTAATGCTGATGTGACAATTTCCAGGTACTCTTGTCTCTTCTCTTCCATATAGCACTGCACACACCAGAGCTTGCCTTCTCTCTGACAGCTGGTGTAAGGCACTGAAGGGTCACCAGTACTGTTCTGTTTCAGTTCCTGGAGGCTCCCTGCTCTGGCAAAATGCCACACTTCCTGAGCAGCTCTGTCTTGCCCCAGAAGCTGAAGAAGTATTCCCTATTTGAACTGTTAAACTTTCATTTCCTATCTGATGTTGTCGCAGCATGAGCAGCATTTTAAAGTCTGTTTCAGTGTTTGCTCTTTCGTCTTCAAATCTCTGAAAGATCCTATTTTGGATTGAAAGGTACAAATGAGCATGAACTTTGTGAGTTCTTTGGTATGGCAAATGTAAGCTTTTAAAACAAGGTATTTGAGGTTTTCTTTCCATTAAACTATAGAAAGTAATTAACTCGGAAGTGTAAACAGTTAGCAAATGTGAACACAACAGAATAGAGTGTTTGACTCTCTTTTCATTCCAAACGAAATGGAAAAGAGGAGGAGTAATAACTTTCTCAAAGGAATTTGTCACATGTTGTTTGCACATATCTTTCACATCTTGTTCTTTCACAGCCTGTTAGACCCTGGAGTTGAAGCTGCATTCTTCAACTTCCTTCTGTAATCCAGACCAAACCATGTCACCCATAGCTGTGTTTTTATCTCATTGAATACTAAGGTTTTCACTGTTTGTTTGGGTTTTTTTAATTATTATTAATATGTCGTCTAAAATAATTTCTAAGAAGTTGAAAGTTACATCTGCTCTCCACATTACCAAAAACGTACAATGGTGCTGATTTCCATCACTCTTGATGTTGCTGTTACTGACACCTTTCAACACTTGTAATAGTGCTAAGTGTTTATCTCATTAAAGAAGTGCAGTCAAAAAAAAATGACGATCACCTCATCACCATCGCCATTGCTGGTTAAAGAAAGCATCTTGTTGCTCAATGTTCATGCACAGAGAAGACCAAACTTGTCCTAATATTTTCATGGACACAATGTCACCAGGAGTCTTTTCCTATAGTTTCTGCTTTTAAAATCATTTCTCTCAAATTCATTGGCTTTAATCCACTTTTGGGTTGGGACTGCAACTTTGAGCTGGTCCTGTCACCTGCTCCCTTCACCTAGGGAGAATGTGCAGCTGAAGACCCAGTGTGGCTTCTGTCAGAGTTAACCATAGACCCCCAGTTAACTTCAATCCTTAGCAAACCACTTCATGTATTTCTAACACACTATACCGTGCCACGCAGGCATATGTAGTGCAAGACCATTTCCTTCCCTTGCCTAGCCCTGTAGCCAAATGGGTGCAGATGTAAACAGCAGGTGGGAGGAGGCTACGGTCTTCCTGAGGAACTGATTGATCGGTCTTGCAGCAGCTACCATAAAAGACAGTAGGTAGATATACAGCCAACCATGGGGAATTAGGGACTCACTCATTGATATTTTAGCTGTAATGTAAAAATTCGGTTTGGAATGTTGAATGAAGCAATATTAAGCTGAAGTCTCTACACTATTTGTATATTTTCATCTGTAAGTTTTGTATGTCTTTGAAATGGCTTCAGCTTGTCCTAAGTGGTAATGCTAATCTATTTTGTTTCATACAAGCTGGAGGCATTGAGAAAAGTTACTTTCCTCCGCTACTTCATCTGTAAATGTGCTAGGTACTGAATCACAATTCACAACTACTGTGAATGCAGTTTCCTTCTTTCCAAAAAGCTGGGTCAGCAGAAATATAGATACCTATTAAAAAAAAAAAAGAAAAAAGAAGCCGTGTTTTCAGGATCCATTGAGGCCAGTAGGAATCCACCTTTTAGTATCAATGAGCTTTGGCTTGGGTGCTCGGTGCTGGATCACAACCTCATTTTCACAGTGCTCTCCTTTCTCTTACGGAGCACAGTACAGGACACAAGAGGCAAGCTGCACAGGCATCTCCAGCTGCATGCCTGATCAGTAACAACTTGAACTGTTGGCATCACAGCCTGAATAACAGTACAGATCTAGCAGTTCAACAAGCTGCGTATCCACTACTGTTTCAGTCTGTCTTCAAGGAGTAATGAAGAGGAAGGGTAACAGTTGTCAGTCCTTTCTGTTAAAGGCTGATCTACTCTCAGCCTACTGTGTTATGGCCTTTATTTTTCATGATTTTTATTATCAAATATTGCATTTTGTTTTCCTGATATAAATATGGTCAAAAGTATTGTTTGTTAGCACCTGGCATATTCAGTGGGCAGATTCCAAATTTACTGGAGTGGTTTGGTTTATCGTACTTTTGGGGTAGGGAGAATTGGCATGAATCAGCTTTTCCATCAATAGAGTTTCCCGCATCTTCTGGAACCACCCAGTAAGTGTGGGTGCATGGGTTGATTTCCACAGTGCTGCTATTGTTGTTCAGGTTTTCTGTGATTCTGCACTCATAACTGAATGCTACATGCCTAGAGAAGGAAGGGAAGACATTGAACCAAAGATCAGACACACACGCCATCTCTCACAAGATTTTTCAATTTTTTGTGTTGATTTTTTCCCTGTCATGTTGCATGCTGAAGTGTGCCACCAACTTTTTTTGCACATAGGGTATTTTCTGGTCTTAGTTAACCAGCTCCTTAGGGACTCAGGTTTACTCAAAATATAAAGCAGACACTACTATGACAGCCAAATACACTGTCTCAGAGAAATAGCAAATAAACCGATCCCATTTGTCTTCAGGTTAATTTGGAAGATGAGGATATGTAGCAGAAAACACGTCAAGTCCTGTTGCATGCTCTTGGGAAAGTTACGTTACATTAACCCAACTCCATCTGCAGCTCTGGAACTTGAGAGCAGAAGCAGAAATGGCCAAGTAGCTTCCAGCTGAGTAAGCACACATTTTATACAGCAGCTTGTTTTAATAAAGTCTTGTTCTCTGTTATATTGAGGATCCATGCACTACAAGCAGCACAAAATCAAACAAAGTCTATGGAAAGTTTAAGGCTCAAGCAGAATAATCATATTTATTACTGTCAGAATTTACCAACAGTGCCCACAAAGGCACTTAAAATGGAAATCTGTGTCTTGTGCTGAAGCATCACAAATGAAGCAAAATACCAAGCAACTTCTCAGGTTGACTAGGACACCTGGTCATTCCACCTCCTAGCCCATCTCTGAGGATAGCACTAAATAGTGAATGAATTGAATTTAGACTGCTGCTGAGGTGCAAGGTTAAGGACATATGAAAAAGATGCACTTTAAAATGAGCACATTAAGATTTTATGACACTTCAGAGTGCCCTATGTTTTTCAGACCAGTAAAGGATGTGTAGCTTCTTCTCAAAAGAGATTATAATCCATATTTGCAGATGATTAAAGAATGTAACTGTAAACAGAGGTGAAGAAAAAGAAGTAGGGTTAACATGAATATGGAAAATTGTTAATAAATAGAAAAGCCCATACACAGGGCAAATTAACCATTTCTTCTGTATTTCCATAAGAAACATAAAGTTTAAAAAAAAAAATTAAAAAAATCTTCTGGAAATATCCACATGCAAGGAAGCTTGCAACTATATGAGATTTGGGCATAAGTCAAGGACACGTCTGAACACATGTAATGGCTATTCTCATTAGCCTTGATGAGATTAAGTGTATCAGGAAAGTTCACGTTAGCAGTCCCATCACAGTGGCATGTGTGTTGCACAGATGAGAGCTGTCATAAATACTTAAGTTTTGACAGGCATGTTTTGTTAACCCTCTTAAGCTTTAGACAAAATGATAACAGGTTCTAGCCCAGGTGGCTGGCTGTGGTGGCACGGACACACTTAAAACAGTGGCTTAGCCTGTACATCACATGTTCATTTTTCCATTTTCTATGTCCTTGTGCTACAGGACATGCGAGGTTGATACCCTCAGCTCTTTCCAGTCTTACACAGTCTGAATTTACAGCTGCAGTCGAGCAATCCACTTGATGTCTTGTTTCTAAGACACACTGTCTCTCTCTGTCTGTCCATATTTCTGTTTAAATAGCAAAAGGTCTTCCCCTTGCTTTTCACGGATCTTTGTACACTGGTAATTCTTAACATTTGCAAGCCTATCCGCCTCTTTTTCCCCTCAAGTCAACTACGGAAATGACAGTGTGACTCTTCTGCAGAGAAGCCACACACAGATGCAAGACACGCTGATTACAGAGGGTACTTCTACCAAAGCACAGTCTTTGACAAAGTGCTGCCGCCTGCACTGTATCGCAATGACTGTTCCTCTCATTGATGCCTCAAAGCATTTGGGTTCCCACGTCAGATATGAAAATGAATAACCATTATTTCTTCTGCAGGGTAGCTGCAATGCTAGAATTGCATAAATAGCATATGGTAGCCATTGTAGCCCAATCTGGGGCCTCCCGTCAGATTTTATGAACAGAAGAGGGTTGGGTCTAGTTGATAATATGGCAAAGAGATGAGAGGGGAAACCCCCAGCACGACAGGAACTGGTGTTAGTGAAACAATATTTGGAACTCTGAGTCATTGCTGAAGCAAGGTCCAAACATGAGCATCGGAGGACACACTGTACTGCAGAAAGAGCCAGCTTCTGGATAAGTTGCACACACGGAGACCTAAAAAATGTTTAATTTTGAAAACGTTAAAAATCCCTCTATACATATTTCAAGAATGAGATCAATATACCCCAGGTGGTTTTAAATTTGGTAACTACATTTTGCCAGACTCCAGCAATTTTAACTGGATTTTAGCCTGTTCTTTGCTTT